>NW_027397070.1:26480308-26680915 GCF_003265705.2 Callorhinus ursinus
CTTTCTTCCTTCCTCCCTTCCTTCCTTCCTTCCTTCCTTCCTTCCTTTCTCTTGAGTCTAGACTGTGCCCATTTTAAAATTGGATTGTTTGTCTTTTTTTATTGTTGTGCCATAAGAGTACTTTGTATATTCTAGATATAAGTCCCTCATCTGATATATGATTTGAGAATATTTTCTTCCATTCTGTGAGTTGTCTTTTCACTTTCTTGATGGTGTACTTTGAAGCACAGAAGTTCTTAATTTTCATGAAATCCAATCTAATTTTTTTATCATTTGTGAATTTGGTGTCATATCTAAGACAGTGTTGCCTAATCTAGGGTCAAGAAAACTTACTTCCATGTTTTCTTCTAATAGTTTTACAGTTTTAGCTCTTTCATTCAGGTTGATGATATATTTTGAGTTAATTTTTATATAAGGTGTGAGGTAGGGGTCCGACTTCATTTTTTTGCGCATGGATAACCACATGTTCTGGCACAACTTAATGAAAAGACTGTTCTTTCCCATTAACTTCTTAGTTTTCATATAAAAAATCAACTATAAAAGCAGGAGGGTTTATTTCTGGACTCTTGCCAGTTCTACTCCATTGATCTAAATTTCTGTCTTCATATTTGTACCACAGTGTCTTGATTACTGTAGCTTATAGTAAGTTTTGAAATTAGGAAGAATGTGTGTTTCAGCTTTTTTTTATTGTTTTGGCTATTCTGAGTTCCTTGAATTTGCATATGAGTCTTAGGATCATCTTGTCAATTTCTGCAAAGAAATCATCTGGGGCATTAATAGGGATTGGGTTGAATCTGTAAATGAGTTTGGTATTGCCAAGATTAAATCTTCCAATTTATGAAAATAGGATGCCTTTCCACTTACTTAGGTCTTATTTAATTTTTTTCAACAATATTGTGTAGTTTTCAATGTCCAAGTGTTACACTTTTTAAATTAAATTTATTCCTAAGTGTTTTATTCTTTTTAATGATATTGCAAATGAAATTGTTTCCTTAATTTTATTTTCAGATTGTTCACTGCTATTGTGTAGAAATACAGTTGACTCATATACATTCATCTTGTATCCTGAAACCTGGCTGAATTCACTTACTACTTCTAATAGGATATTTTTGTTTGTTTTATCTTTGGGTTTTTTTTGGTGGCTGTAGCTCCACTTTGCATTACTCTCTCCCTCTTTCTCTCAGTTCTGCCCTTTCTGATCTTCTTTTGGTTTCTCTAATATACCAAGTTCCTTCTTGTCATGGGGCCTTAGCTGTTCCCTCTGCCCAGATCTCACCATTCTCCTGCATTTTCCACCTGGTTAACTAATCCTTCAGCTCTGTTGACTTGAACTGCTCCCCTCACCTCAGTCCATGTCTGATTCTCTTCTGCAGGCCATCACAAATACTGTGTTTTTCCTCAACACACACCTCAGCTTATGCTCTCATTTGTGTTACACCTTGCCTGATGTCCTTCTTCCCCAACAGAGTATAAGCTCCTGTCCCATTTTTCTCACTATTACAAATCTCATCACTATGCCTGACACATAGTGGATGCTTAACAATTATTGTTGAATGAAAGAATGAATGAATGGCTAGCATTGGAGAAATATGGCTATCATTAAGAACTTTGGGTGGGGTGAGGGCTGGAAGAACAGATTAAAGGTGGGGCACATACCGTCTGTATAACCAATCTGGCCTCCTTCTGGGGAATTAAGTTCTGGAATGGAATGTGGTTGTCTTAGGAGGGCAGAGGCATTGAGTGTGTAGCCAGTAACATTGGATTTTTTTCCCCCATTAAATCTCCTTACTTGGTGGTAAGAAACACAGAAAAAAAGACCCAGCCATCTGAGTCATTTGTAGATGAATAACCACAGTTTGACTTCTTACTTGTTTCTTACTTTCCTGAGGTACAGCTGACTTGTTGTGGGGAAGGCGGGGGAGGAGGCAGTGGAGTGTAAGGGGAGGAGGGGGGAATTGAAAAGATTCATCTCTTTTTCTTGCCAAATCAATTCACTCTAACAAAAATAGGGAAATCCCCAACCAGCTGTTCCAGTGACTAGCAAGAAAAATATTTCCTTGGAACACTGCAACAGAAAACGCACTTTGCATGCTGGCCCTCCTGAAGGAGTGCTCTGGAGCCTTTCGATTCTCGTCCTCTCTGAGTGCTTCATTGAGATCAGTGACAATAGTTAGAACAGGGTTTGGTTTTGTTTTGTTTCTTAATTCGAATTCTTTTAAAAGTCTGGGTTCAACTGTGGTGCTTCAGTTGGCAATACTGAGGTTAGGGGTGATAAGAGAACAGAGGGAAGACCAGTGAGGGGGGTCTGGAAAATGAAGCAAAGATGAGGTGGGCCTGCAGCTTTGTTGGCCGTAATGTACTTCCTGTCCTGTTCTTGGAATCCACGTTCCAGTTGTCAGGCCAGAGAGAAGGAAAATGTTTGCATGTAGTGAGAGAAATTTGGGAAGTGGAGATTTTTTTCATTCTGGACTGTATTTTAGAGGATTTGGACACATCTGAAATGAGGTTTTGCTCCAGGGGGTTTGAGATCTGCTAGATATAGTGAAACATTACCATATGAAGCTATGAGACCATCATGGTAGGGAACACTCTGGTTTGTCTTTGTGTGTCTATCATCAGGCACAATGCCTGGCTCAGAGTAGAGGCTCAATGAAAATTAGATAGGACGGCTTAAATAAGATGATGCAAGCCAAACTAATTTTGCAAATTAGATATTACAGGCCAGAGAACTAAGCTCATTTTCTATGTTTTGTTATTTCATCCTGATACTCATCGTTCCATTTTGTCTCCTAGACCACAGTGTGCAAATATTTTGAGTATTTAATTTTTAGCTGGTCAGGATAGGTAATTAATTATAAATTCTATAAGTAGATGAACCAAATCATTGTTTTGCTGCCAATAAAGTAAAATTTAAAGGAGAATGATTCAAAAGTAAAAATTATATCTTGCTAGCTATGGTTTTTAAATGTCTCATCAAAGGAAATTTTAAAATACTAATAAGCATTTACATTGAAACAAGAATGGAAGAGGAAGTTTATGAAATCACAACACTCAAAGATGGTAATTTTTTAGACTGATACGTTAAGGTAAACACTGTGCAAAAGCCAACATCTCCCATTTCAGAATACCTCTCTAGTAAAAGAAGAAAATCACAGTTTGGAGTCCTTCCTTCTGAACTCTTAGAATCTCTGTCAGTAATACAGATGTGAGGTATCTTAGACCAGAGGTTTCTAAGTGATCATGGGCAAGTTTCCAGTAGCTGCCTAACAAAATTCCCTGGGACAAAATGGTGGCAGACCTCCAAATCAGGATGACTTTACTTGACTTTAGTAATTTGCAAACTGTTATATCTCTATATGGATCAAGATTATTAAGCTTGGATTTTCTTTCTTAGATTTCCTCTACTCTCAAAGATTTGTCTATCATTTGTATGCTGTTTTGATTCTAAATTTTTATTGAGCATTGACTAAGGTACTCTTCTGGATTCAGGGAAAAGAACAGGACTCACTGTTTTTTGTTTTTTTTTTATTCAAGGCACAAAGTTCCTATTGTCATGGAGCTTATACCCATGCAGAGCTTGAGATCTAGAGATTGAGTTTGATTTTTTTTTTTACTTTAACTATTACTAGTTGTATGATTCTGAACAAGTCACCCAACCACTCACTCTAAGACTAATTTTCTTCACAGAAGAATGGAATAAAAATAGTACACATCTCCTAAGGTTGTTCTGGGGATTAAATCAGGATGGAGGTGGAAGCTGGAAGGCAGAGAGAAGTTGAGAAAGAAAACACCCACCAGATTTTCAAGGATCTTGACTATATATGGATTTGAGCAGAAGTCAAAGGAGATCCTTTGATAGGATGCAGAAACATGTGCATCCTTCAACGGCATAGGAGAGATGAGCCTTGATCAATTAATAGGACTGTGACTCCAGATGTCATGGGAAAAAGTTTTGAGCAGGGAGACTGTACACATAGTTATGTAACCAGGTCCTGGAGAAGTATCATTTAAAGTTGTTAACAAGTTTTCATCTTAGGAAGTAGGAAATTTAGAAGGGTAATGTGCAATGCCTCTGAGACATTTTCCTTGCTAAGTTATGTGGTAGGAGGCTTTTATTGTGGAAGTAATTTAATATCTGTAGAACAGAATATCAGTGTTCCTTGAAGTATTTTTCCCAAAACCACCTCATCAAATCACTGGGGTACTTGTTAAAACTACTCCCAGGCCTTCCACAATAGAATCTCTGGAAGTGGGACTTGGAAAACATAATTTTTTATTTTTGTAAAATACACGTAACATAAAATTTACCACTTTAACCATTTTAAAGTATAAATTCAGTAGCATTTAGTACCTTCATAATGCTGTGTATCACTACTATCTAGTTCCAAAACATTTTCATCACCTCAAAAGGCAAGCCCAGATCCATTAAGCAGACACTCCACATCCTTCCCTCTCCTCCAGCGCCTGACAATCACTAATCTACTTTCTGTCTCTATGGGTTTGCTTTTTCTGGTTATAGCCTATAAATGGAATCATATGTGTGACTGTCTGTATCTGGCTTTTTCACTTAGCATGTTTTGAAGGTTCATCTATGTTGTAGCATGAACTGCATTCCTTTTTATGGCTGAATAATGTTCCACTGTATGCTATACCATGTTTTTTTAATTCAGTCGTTAGTTGATAGACATTTGGATTTTTTCCTCATTTGGTTATTGTGAATGTGTCTCTATGAACATTTGTGTACAAGTTTCTGTTTGAACACTTGTTTACAGGTCTTTTGGATAGGTACCTTAAAATGGAATTACTGGGTCATATGGTGATTCTATGTTAACTTATTAAGGAACTGCCAAACTGCTGTACACACTGGTTGTACCATTTTACATTCCCGCTAACAACATATGCATATTGTGATTTCTCCACGTCCTCATCAATACTTGTTATGCTCTGGGTTTTTTACTATAGCCATTTTAGTGGGTGTGAAGTGGTATTGCATTGTGTTTTGATTTGCATTTCTCTAATGACTAATGATGTTGAACGTCTTTTCATGCACTTGCTGGCCATTTGTATATTTTTTCTGGAGAAAAGTGTATTTCGGTTGTGTGCTCATTTTTTTTCATTCTTTTTTTTATTGTGGTAAGATACATATAACATGAGATTCACTGTTTTAAAGTGTACAGTTCAGTGGCATTAAGTACTTTCACATGGTGGTGCAATCGTCACTATCACCCGTCTCCAAAACTTATCATCCCAAACTGAAGCTCAGTCCCCATTAAGCAACAACTCCCTATACCCCGTAGCCCCTGGTAGCCACCATTCTACTTTCTGTGTCTATGAATTTGACTCTTCTAGTTTGGCTGTTCTAGCTACCTCCTACAAGTAGAATCATACAATAATTGGTTTGTTTGTTCCAGCTTATTTCACTTAGCATAATGTCCTAAAGGTTCATCCATGTTATAGCATATATCAGAATTTCATTTCCTTTTAATGGCTGAATAATATTCCATTGTATGTATGTATCACATTTTCTTATTAAGCTGTCTGCCTTTTCATTGTTGAACTGTAGAAGTTCCTTTTATTTTCTGTAGCATACTAAACAAAAATATGATTTGAGGGGTACCTGGGTGGCTCAGTTGCTTAAGTCCTCAACTCTTGGTTTTGGCTCAGGTCATGATCTCAGGGTGAAGATCGAGCCCCGTGTTTGGCTCCGTGCTGAGTGGGGAGTCTGCTTGAAATTCTCTCCTTCTCCCTCCCTCTCTGCCCCTCCCCCCATGCATGCTTTCTCTCAAATAAATTAAATAAAATCTAAAGAAAAAAAGAAATATGGTTTGCAAATAGTTTCTCCCATTCTGTGAGTTGTCTTTTCACTCCCTTGATAGTGCTCTTTAATGAATAAAAGTTTTTAATTTTGATGAAGTCCAGTTTATCTATTTCTTTCTTTTGTTGCCCATGGGAAAGCACCCTTGTTGATTATGATTTTTTGTGATTATGATTAGACACTAAAGCATGACAATCTTGTACTGACAGTTTTACCAGGATACTATCATTGAGGACAGTATATTCCTAGTAGTTATATTTTCTTTAGATGTATATATCTAAAAATAGCAAGGAAATTATATACATTTTACTCACCTTTGCCTTTTTTCAATTAAAAGATACTTAAGTATCTTGTGTAAGTATTGTTTCACCTTAAATCTTGATTATATGTAATTTTCATCAAACACCAACTGTCCAGTCATCATTACAACTACGTGTTCTAGTTCCATTGTTCTAAACATTTACTTTTATATAATCTGTATCTCACATTCATCCCGCTCACCAAGAATTTACTGAGCATCTACCATATGCCAGACAATGTGCCAAGCATTAAAAATAGAAAGATAAAAAGATGAGTTCTCTGTCCTTGTGGAGCTCACAGTCTTGCCGGGGATAAAAGCAGGGAGCTGATAAAGATCAATACCACACAAGAAGTTCCTGTAAGAGAATAAGACCAAAGTGCTGTGGAGTTATAAAAGAAAGAATCACTGACCATATCCTTTAGGTGATGGGGTCTCCAAAGAGGTCTTTTGAGCAAGAGAATTCCATGAACCAGTTTAAGTTTTAGAAATATAATTCTGGCAGCAATGTGAGAGAGGACTGGACCAGGATGGACACAAATCAGTCAGTAAAGTCAATAATAATGGGTATTTTGGCAATTAATTTTCCCCATATCCTTGTATTCAGCCCTAGAAATGTTCTACAATGCTTCAGATATTGATATGAGGTAAGTTTTCTTTTTTTTATTATGGATTTTTATTATGGAAAGCTTCAAACACATACAAATTCTTTGACTAGTTAACAGACTCCATGTACCTATCAGCACAGATTCAATCTGTTATCAGCACATGGCCAAATCTCGTTTTATCTATGCCCTCTGCCCCCTTCTCCCTTCCAGATATGTTGAAGCAAATCTCAGACACCATATTATTTCATCCATCAATATTTTATTATGTAACTTCAACAGATAAGAACTATTTTTAAAGTCTAATCTCAATAGGATTATCCTAAGTGAACAATAACTTCTTCATGGTAGGAGATTTTTTTTTTTAAAAGTCAAGAATTTACATAAATATTCACATAAAGAATTCTGTCTTATTCCCTATAGAGATTTTTTTCCTTAATATTTTTGGTAGGGGATGGAGAGGTGATCAAGTTTCCTAAAAACCAAAATAACTCTGCTTGAGATACAAAATATGTAGTTCTTGGAACCGCGTTCGTGATTAGCTTTTCTATTACATGTATGTAGCTAGGGAAGTTTCTACTTTGTTATAAATTCATAACTTGAAAGTAATGCATGTAAACTGGACTGTTGAGAAATTTTACCTTTGAATTTTTTTTTATTCAATAGCAATTTCTCACATTTGTATAGAGCCTTGAATTTTCCAAAGTGCCTTCATGCCTGTTACCTAGTGAACTCTGATAGCTCTGCTGTGCAAAGGTGTCTATTATCAAATGTTTACAGTTGTTATCAATTTTACTTGGTGGCAGCTTTCAGGCTTAGATTGAAATAATAAACAATATATGCAAAATCCTTTACTTGTGAGCCAAAAAGGCTTTGTAGTCAAAGCCTTTTTGTAGTACCCTGTATGGGTAATGAAAGGAAATTACTGTGAATGGCATCTTATCAGTTATAATTTACTTAATTTTCCAGCTTGGGAATATTTGGTATTTATGTGCACACACACACACACAATGATTTTAAATCGATGGTTATAAGTCAATATTTTTCATGGGCTCAAAACCCACACACAAATTTCCTGGATACTCTGGAAAGGTTTGTTTCTTGATTAAGAAACGTGGCAACACTTGAATTAGGACAGGGTTTAGGGCTGAAACACGTTGATAGGTCACCCTTAATTGGTGTTCCATACTTTTTAAGTCATTTCTTCATTTTTCATTAGCATTCCCAGACAGACGAGACATAGATTATCTTCAAAATGTTCTGTAGCCAGAAAAACTTGGTAACTATCAAGCAAAGAGGTTGATACAATTGTCATATTTAATATAAATGCTTGCTCTTTACCCATAACATATAGAAAATGCAAGTACTCTTTAAATATTCTCACTAATGTATCTGAATGCAAAAGCTATTTGAAATACTTTTACTTGTGTATTTCAAGGTATTTCAAATATCCTTTGCATTCCCATATGCTTTTCTCAAATAAATGGTGAAAACCTGCTCCATGGTTCAGAAGGAGTACAGAAATTGAGCGTGTGAGCTCTGGAGAAGGACAAATCTGGGTTTACAAACCGCTGGATCTGAGTAAGCTGCATTGTCTCTCCATGTTCAGGTTCCTCCAGCGATGTGCTGGAGTCCATTAGACTGGCTCCCGAGGGCTGATTGTTAAATATACAAGAATTTTTCCAGCCAGTGTTTAAACCATTGGCTGCTAAAAGTCAACCATGACGGGAGTATTTATATCCCAGAAATTGGTGAGCTCTGTAAATTAGGGTTCCCTCCCCATTCCTCAGAGCTGGTTTACCAGCACAGCACTGCCTACCGGACAGGTTTAAGGATAGAATGAGTTTTCTGTCAAGGACTTCACATGGTTTTCCCCATACAGAAAGCATTCAAGTGAGTGTTAGCCAGCAGTAGTAGTAATGTGCCATTAAAAACTAATGCAACCTTGGGGCACCTGGGTGGCTCGGTCGTTAATCGTCTGCCTTCGGTTCAGGTCATGGTCCCAGGGTCCTGGGATCGAGCCCCACATCCGGCTCCCTGCTCCACGGGAAGCCTGCTTCTCCCTCTCCCACTCCCCCTGCTTGTGTTCCTGCTCTTGCTTTGTCTCTCTCTGGCAAATAAATAAAATCTTTAAAAAAAAAAATAATGCAACCGACTCGCAGCTGTTTACTTATCCAATTGATAAATAATCTGTGATTTATCCCTGGCAGCACACCAGGGAATATGCTCAGACACAGGAAATAAAGCAGTGAAAACCTAACCAACTCATCCTAGCGCTTGCGCGCATCTTCATCCTGACAAAACATTTGCTGAGAGAAAAGGTCAAGAGTTGTGAAAAAATGAAAGGAGGGGATTACATTTCAGTTCAAAATGATCACGCTACTTTTGTCTTCCTTGGGACAGCTCACTGGAATTTTAGTATAAATGGCAAATGACAAAACGATGATTTAAATCTGACCATTTTGGATTTCTGTAACAAATGGTAGAATTCCTGACCCAAATTCTCTTAAGCCAAAAAGTGAATTATTGGTTCCAGAAGAACGAAATCCAGAGCTAGGTCTGCTTGTGAATACTTTGCTGCGGGGCCCTGACTAGGTCACGGGTGCTCATTTCGTTTCTGCCTTCTCCTGTGTTTGCCCCATTCCCAGCCTCCACATGGCAGCCCCAGCGGTTCCAGACTCCACTGTTAAAGTGGAAAGTTCTTTCCAAAAATCATGTGCACCAGACAAGAGAAAACCACCTTTCTTGTGGTTCTAGCACAACTCCTCCAGTCCACTCTGAGTGAGCTGTCACACAGCCTGACTCTAGTTCAAGAGCCCTGTAACAGATGGTGTCTAATGGGAAGGAGATAACTGACCCTCCAAAAAATTGGGGTGCTCGTACACTAAGATGAGGTGAGTGTTAGGCACCCATCAAACAATTGTCTACTGTAAATCATCTTCACTGTCATTGAATAAATACGGCAACAACTCATGTGGTGGGTTTTGGCTCTGAGCACTTCTGAGGCCATTAAAGACCTTCATCATAAGGAGACATAAATAGAGATGGTATCTTCACAAGGAACTGATTTTGAGAAACCCAGGTAAAAGAGTGTTCAGAAGCAAATGCTAGCAAAAAAATATATATATTTTATACCACCACCTTAAAGGCAGATTTCAAATGGACATTTCAGATGATAGGTGAATATTCCTGGCATACTCTTGGTGCCTTCCTTGTGGAACAAGAACCAGAGCCCAGGGGACAATGACCTTAGAGGTTTGGGAATCATTATCACGGTGAAAATGGAGAAACGTAAAAACTTTGGAGTGTTCTGTAATGAAAACAAACCTGGTGGCGTATAGAAATTCCAGCATGTTTTGCTGTCAGTTTGTTTTAGAATTTCGTTCCAGGAAAGTAAGTTGTGACTCTGATGTTATGGAGAAATTTAAATATTTATGCTAGGCAAAAAAAAAGGCACAAACCCCTCTATCCCCAGAGTACCCACCACTTACAGGTTACATAATTCTATCTAAGGTAACATATGACATGCTACGCTTCATGGTCTCTGCTGGGAAGCTCATGCTTCTGTTTCTCTTGGCTACGAGTTTGTTCAGCCTGCGCCTGATGCCATCCTAATTCGTAGCCTTCCCTTGAAGCCACAGGCTGTAATGCATGAGTCACAGAGGTTAAAATGCAGCCTTTTCTGGTTTATATCATATGCACATTCTGTAATAGTCTTGGAGTGGCATTCTGTGATTCATATCCTGGTCCGGTGTGACCAAACCAAACACCTCTTCTGGCGATGTATATTGAGAGCCCTACAGTGAGTGTTCGTATGGAGTGATTTAAGTGAACCATTTTTCTATCCCCTGGGAACTTACTTTCTTTTAGTGTCCTACCCAAATGTGATTTGTTTTTAATTATTGTGATGCTCGCCTTTATCTTCATTATTAAATCGAACATACTGAATAATTCTGTGATGGTGCCAAGGAAATGCCAAATATTGCAAGAAGAGTATTTTACTATAAAGAGTCACATTGGTAAGCATTTTGGAATGTGGGCATATTTCCCAAAGATTTTGAGATTGGAGAGATGTTGGCACTCTGTGGCCCTGAAAAAATATCTTGGGTCTTTTATAATTGAACTAGAAACTGCATACCAATCCAGAGTTTGTAAATAGTATCATATAGCATTCATTTTGAAATACACAGAAATGTTAATGAGGTGTTGCCATGAAATCATCTTTTACTAAAAAATGAAATGTGTGCCCAACATCAGACAGTGGAGGTCACTACCAATTTCTTTTCTTCTATAAAAGAATGACACCCAAAGATTGCTAGATCTTAGAAAGGAATTCTCATTATTTGCAAAAGCATCAATAAGCCTGTGTCCGTGTGGCTCCAAAAGACAAGTGCCACTTAAAATCGGAAAAGTTAAAAAGAGGCATTGCCAGAAAATTAACGAGAGTGTTCATGATTGCCTGGCTCTGGAAGTAATGTAAATATATCTGGCATCTGTCCCCATTTTTTTCCCTGGGACCTTTAAATGAAAGGTTACTAATTCATTCTTAATCACCCGCAAGCTGCTAGGTACCCCGTGGCTTGTAGCCATCTGAATTAATTGCAGGTGCCTCTGTGGATCTGCAACATAGCCTAGTAGGCTTAGGGTAATTAGCTCTGGATCCCCTCTCCTTATTCTGAAGTGCTTCTAATTCTCACTGGATTTCTGAAGCTACAGCTTGCCATTGAGAGAATGGAAGAAGTTCTTTGGAAATAGAAAAACAACTGGACTAAACTCTTAATTTTTGGAAGGGGACAAGCGGGGGAAGATAAGGAAGATCTCAGTTAAAGCCTGAAGCACTTCTGTAAAGATGTTTCCCTGAAGCAGGAAAGAAGTGGATTTGGTACTGGTCTATTTATCCTCAAATTTATGAAGAGTGACTCTGGTGTTCCAAAGTCCAGACTTCAAGGTCATCTTAATGTACTATCAAACCTTGTCTATCAAAATGTAGTCTGAGGACCCGCAACATCACCTGGGAGCTAATTAGACTTGTGGAATCTGGCCATCCCAGACCTAAATCAGAATCTGCATTTTAACATGGCCCCCGGGTGATTTGTATTCATATTAACATTTGAAAACCAGATGTAATGCATGTGTGTGATACTTAATCCTCTAAAGAGCTTATCATTCTGTCTAGGAAGCGTTCAGATTCCAGACATGATTGCTAAGCAGACCCAGAAAGAAGTGGGTGCAGTGATGTTCCTTGGCAGAGCATGCTCTGAAGGCAGGGTTACTGCCTCCCAGGTCTTTGGATTCCCATCATGTAGCTCAGTGTATGACATATTGGAGATGGACAGATGGATGGATGGATGGATGGGTTTGTAGAAGGATGGATGGATGGGTGGATGGATAGATGGATGGATGGATGGATGGATGGATGGATGGATGGATGGATGAAGAGCATGGTACCCTTCCTTCCAAAAAACTTGAAAGAAAAAGCGAATATAAAAAACTTAAGGCAAAGCAGAATTTGGTTTTTGTTATTACTTAATAACTTACTGCATGGTCATAATATAGTATAATATGTCAGGCCAATAAAGGCTTATTTAGGAATTGATTGGACAGTTCTAGGCCTCCATCAGCCTATGGAGCCAGGTTTGGGGTGTGGAAGGGTGTTTTCCAGCAAAGAAGACCACGTTCCCTTCCCTGAATTCATCTGACACTCTCCATCTGGGCCCTTTGTTGCCGTGTTCCTTTTTTCTGGCTGTGCCCTATTTCCACAGCTAGAATATAAACCTTTTAGAGATGGGAACCATGCCTTACACACCAAGTCTCCTGCAGCCAGAACATGTCCACTGGCCTGACCACCCCCATAGTGGTGCTCATGCCATGCCTGCTATTAATGAGAGCTATATGATAACACAGAGGTATTCATTTAGAAAGGAACAGCCTGTGCCCTCCCTTTCTCATCTTAAATTCGCCTGTTCACTGATACCATTTCTTTTGGAAGAAGGAATGATGTCCTTCTATTATTGGTTCATCTTTGCATTCAATAAATGTTTGGAAATCAGAGCCAGCCGATATTGTATAATAGCGGGGGGTTCCTGCTACTCTGACCCATGATGAAAATGGCGTTTGTGCCCGTGTGTGGACGCTGCCCTCAGGAAAGTGTTCTGAGAGGCTATGCCAGTACCCACCTCATCAAAGAGCAGCTTCAGATACACTCCGTGACTCCCAGCTTGAGTGGATTCCTGACATGAAGTTTCAGGATGTGCAGGTAGAAGCAGGGTGGTCAAGTGAGTGTTAGGAGTACTGGACATGAAATCAGAAAAGCTGGATTTGAATTTCAACTCTCCTACTCACTACTTGTGTAACCTTGGGCAGTTTTCACCATGTCTGTGACTATACAGTGCCGTGTTTGCCAAAATACTGTTTCCTTTCCCTCTCTGAACCTCAGTTTCCTCCTTGTGACGCATAATAATGTTGCATCCTCTAGTACTTGGCACATTGATCATGCATAATTAATACTTTGAATTCCCTCCCAGTTTGCTGGTCCCTGGTGCCATTCATAATATTTGGCACACCCCATTCCTCTGTGCTAGATCCCCTTGGATTCAAGTGTTCTATTGGAATAACTTCCATTTGTCCCTCGCTGAAATGGTCTGGAATCATGGTTTATCCACAAAGCATACTTTCTTTCAACACCTGCAGTATTTTCTGCCCATCCCTGACCTCTAGTACATCCCTGGCTTACCCCAGCATCTGTATCTAGATGCCTGCCCTGCCTACTCCAAGTAAAAACCTTGCCCCATTTGCCACAGGTAACTGACCTATAGCCAGATATCAGACCCAGAAGGTTGTATTCTTAGGATACTTCTCTAAACTTCAGTACTTTTGGCCTTCTTGAAACAATGATTATCTTTATAAATAATCTTTAAAAATGACTGAAGGCATACATAGATTCAATGTCAAAGAAAAAAATTTGTTTAAATACAGATAATCAATAGGCTTCAAAATCTTTATATTAAGTGAACATACAGTATACAAAGAAATCTATTTTATATAAATAAATTCGCAAATTCACATAATGTATATTAACATATATCATGTAAATATATGCTAATACATTTTGAGTATATGTGTAAATATTTGCTTCATTTGTCACTCACTAACTTTATAGAAACTATCAGAAACCACACGTGCACACACACAATCCTAATATACTTATGAATTTGTGACCCACTTTTTTCCATTTGATTATCCCTCGTGCTATTGAATACAAGTCATAGTTTAAACAGATTAGTACGGGGCGCCTGGGTGGCTCAGTTGGTTAAGAGACGGCTTTTGGCTCAGGTCTTGATCCTGGAGTCCCGGGATCGAGTCCCACATCTGGCTCCCTGCTCAGCAGGGAGTCTGCTTCTCCCTCTGACCCTCTCCCCTCTCATGCTCTCTCGCTCTCAAATAAATAAATAAATAAATAATCTTTAAACAGATTAGTACATGGAATATTGCTTAGCCCACATCAGTGTACAGTGTGTGTGTGTATACGTACATATATACATGCATATGTGTATATATATAATAAATGAGTGGACATATACTAATGTATTTTCTGTGTAAGTTTTGAAATTTCTATTGGATTTCCTTTCATGGGGGTATATTTGTTGATAAGCTTTCATGCAAAGTGTACATGAAAGAAAAAACCTCATTCTCTACTAAGGTGACCACCAGTAAAGGTGGGTCTTTACTACATGGACTCCTCTCTGGCATAACTTACCACCCCAGAATTGCGCACAGATTAAGAATTGGTACCCAGTTTGGGTGGATTCAGCACTATAAATCTAGACACCATTTTGCCTTTGGAATTTGGGGGCTTTAAGTAGTGGAATGTTTTTAGGGATTGGGCAGACAGTTACAGGTGACAAGCGCCACTTGAATCCCTTGCCAACAGGGGCCAGGTAGGGATTTTACAAGAGAAGTAGACCAAACGAGATGCTGATCGACATCTACCGTAGAGAGTCTGCAAACTGGAGGGCCCATTCCTTTCCAAAGGGCAGCCGCTACTGAGCCCCATTCGTGTGCCAATATCAGGCCCAGTGGGGCCAGCCTTCTGGTTTTTCCAATGAAGCCAAACATCTGAATATTTATGGGAAATTCCTAATTCTAAAGTAATGACAACTCATTTAATTTACATTTATTTTTTTAAACCACTTTATAGAGGGATGGTTCACATAGAAAAAGCTGCACACACTTAATGTATGAAACAGTGATTTTGGAGATAAGTATACGCCTGTGGAACTACCACTGCAATCTAGGCCATATAAAAATAGCCAGCACCTCCAAAACTTTTATTTTGCCCTCTTTATTATTACTGTTATTGTTTTTTATTGTTTTGTTTTATTTTATTTTCATCATGGTAAGTGTACTCTTTAATCCCCATCACCTATTTCATCCATGTCCTGCCCCCACCTCCCCTCTGGTAACTATCAGTTTGTTCTCTGTAGTTAAGAGTCTGTTTCTTGGTTTGTCTCTCTCTTTTTTTTTTCCTTTGTTCATTTGTTTTGTTTCTTAAATCCCACATATGAGTGACATCATATTGTACTTGTCTTTCTCTAATTTATTTTGCTTAGCATAATACTCTGTAGTTCCATCCATGTTGTTGTAAATGGCAAGATTTCATTTTTTTATGGCTGAATAATATTCCATTGTGTGTATACACTACATCTTCTTTATCCATTCATCTATCGATGGGCACTTGGGTTGCTTCTATAGTTTGAATATCGTAAACAATGCTGCAGTAAACAGAGGGGTGCATGTATCCCTTTGAATTAGTGTTTTTGTATTTTGGGGTAAATACCCAGTAATGCAACTACTGGATCATAGGGTCATTCTATTTTTAATTTTTTGAAGAACCTCCATACTGTTTTGCATTCCTACCAACAGTGCATCCCTTTTCTCTACATCCTTGTCAACTCTTACTGTTTCTTATGTTTTTGATTTTAGCCATTCTGACAGGTGTGAAGTGGTATCTCATTGTAGTTTTGATTTGCATTTCCCTGATGTTGAGTGCTGTTGAGCATCTTTTCATGTGTCCATTGGCCTTCTGTATGACTTCTGCCCCGTTTTTAGTTGCATTATTTGTTTATTATTTTTGTTGCTAATTTTTAAGATTTATTTATTTATTTGAGGGGGGTGCAGAGGGAGTGGGAGAGAGAAAATCTCAAGCAGACACCCCTCTCCCCGCTGCTGAGCATGGAGCCCAACACAGGACTCTATCCCACGACTCTAAGATCATGACTTGAGCCGAAATCAAGAGTCAGACACTTAACCGAGTCACCCAGGTGCTCCATTGTTATTAATTTTTATTTTTATTATTAGTGTGTGATAAAAACACTAACATATGCGAGTCATACAGTTCCCACCTGAGAACTTGAAGCCTCTGGCTTAGGCTAGGGAGCTGTTTAGATCGTCTGAAAGCCTACAGATACTTGAATGCCAGGTGTGACTGCCCCATCATCAAGGGGCACAACATGTCATTCTTGTAAACCAGACTTAGATTCTCATTGGCTCCTGTAGGAAATCCTAAGTGTATGGAAGGAGTCCAGAGATGTCAGTTTTGCTGGGCAGTTACCATAGGTGATGTCAGTCCAAGTAGAGGAGACTGCCAACATTTTTGACCTGGCTCAGTGAATTGGCAAGTCGATCAAAGAGAGAGAGGTCCTAATACATTGTGAATAAGCTCTTCTCATTTCTAAAAATATTCCTGGGACTAAATTATAAAAACCCTCAGATTTACTTGCTCTTGGAGGTCTACTGAAGTTACAAGTCTGTATAGCATTTTAAAAGGGAAGCAGATGTCAAAAACAGACAAATCCCAGCTAAGTGATGGGAAATGTCATTTCAGGATAATAGCCTTAATAGCATTTGCACAATGGACATTAAAATATATTCTTTCCTATAAATGCCCTTAACTCTGCAAGATGGAGACATGGCTTTAATCAGACAGGTTCTCATATCGGGTTACATCAAGATACAAGCAGGGGATTGTGTGCTGCCTGATCAACATGGGAAAGAAATCCAGAATATTTTCTTTTATGGTTAAAGTGTTTTATGAAGGTAATGAATAGTTAATCATATTTATTATTCAGCATCCAAAGTTTTAGAGTTGATTGAAAAATGAAGGTTGACACAGTCACTACCCTGGAAATTTTTCATGTAATTTCAAAGGATAAAGGGCAAGAAATCCACCACTATAGGAAGAAAGACACAAGAAAGATGCACCCCAAGTAGTGTTACTCAATGGAGTGGCCATTTGTGAGCCACAACGTACACCTGATTTTGCTTTCTGTCCTGAACTAGCAAGTACTCTCTGAGACTGTTGGGATTCAAGTCAGATCAGGTGGCCACTTTATGCACCATAGCCCATTGGTGGGGCCAGATCTGTACTAAACTGATCCAGGAGGACTGGGGAGACCTCAGGAGCTGACCTCCAGATATCCAAGAGTTATTCCATAGAAAATACGCCTGAACGCGAACTCCTGTGGGTCCTCCAGAACCACATCAAATACATGCTGGAATGAGGCAGGAAGGGACAGCTCCCCTTAGTAATCTCCAAACCAAGCACTAGTTAGCGTCAGTTGTGTATTTCTTCTGACCTGGCCCATTCCTAAACCAACTCCTCAAAGGGCTCGGGAATCTAGGGAGTCCCAGATGATTTGGTCCCATACCTGGGGAGGCTGAGCTGATTTTTAGTTTGCTGTTGGACACTTTCTTGTGAAATGATGGGTCTGGCAACTGGCTTGCCTTTTTCTTCATTTTGTGGCATCCATCCATCTGTCCATTCACTTCCTATAACTTTCAGTGAATGCCTACAGTGTGCCAAGTACTATGCTAGGTGAGAAGGATAGAAGTAATCCAGACACACACAATTCTTTTTTTTTTTTTAAGATTTTATTTATTTATTTGAGAGAGAGAGAGAGAGAATGAGAGAGAGAGAGAGCACGAGAGGGAAGAGGGTCAGAGGGAGGAGCAGACTCCCCGCTGAGCGGGGAGCCCGACGTGGGACACAATCCCGGGACTCCAGGATCATGACCCGAGCCGAAGGCAGTCGCTTAACCAGACACACATAGTTCTTACTCTTACAGAGCTTGCAGCCTGGGGGTGAAGACTTATATTAAATACTCCTACAAATGGTGAATAATTATAATCAGAATAAATGCTATGCGTCGGATACTCCTTTAGCTCCTGTTTTTCATATCCTCTCAGGCCTACCTCTTATCCAGCCACTACTGTGGCAACAAGTTCCAGACAGCCTTTGGCTAGCCTCACAGAGGTATAATTTGACAGTGTCTGTCCTTAGCCCATAGCTACTCCCTGCTTTTTGCCTTGGGGCTTTTCTGATGCTGAAGTGTGGGAACCTGCTCAGAGCTCACAGTTATCCAGCCTGGAGGGTGTTAACACTAATGAGGCCACCTTTAATCAATGGGAGACTAAATCTAATAAATTAATGGCCTCCTCTTTTTATCCCATAGATAGGCAGTTTTGAGATGTTTTTCATAAGGCTCTTCAAAATACTCCAGCAGGCTCAAGCATCAGTTGCCCACAGCAATGGCCAAATCAATAGTATATCCTTTTATCGGCTTTTCTCCTTCCCTGTTTCATTCCCCTAGTACCTCACTCCTGTTTCCTGAGATCAATCCCCAATAAATTACCTTCATGTAAGTCTTTTTCAGGCTCTGCTTTCAGTGATGACCTCGGGTTAAGACACGCTGTGAAGAAGTATAATGATTCTGAAAGTATGTGTGTGTGTGTATGTTTATGTGTGTGTAGGTATATATATATTCATACACAAACACAAGGAAATCCAACTTAATCTGGGTTGTAAGGGAATGTAATAATGCTTTAGCTGTTCTACCACACATTTTTGGTGAGTTACCCGATAATCATCTTCCCCTTCTCTGCTGATAGAATCCAGATTTTATTTAGGTATCTATCCTTCAGGAAAGCTCAAGGATATACTCTATTTGGTCTAAACCAACTATGATAATCCCAGGTAATTTACCAATGATTGATCTAGAGGTGAAGATAAGACCCAATTTGGGCCTTTGAGACATAAGAAAATGTCTGTTGGGGGCTTCTAGAAAGTTTTTTTTTTTTTCACACCACAAAGGCAAGAAATAGATTCTCTATGTATCTAGATATGACACCTAGACCTGTGTCGGGCATCTTGTGGTCGTGAGGGTATCTATCCTAAGGACAAGGACTAAGATAGCATGGCAGAAAGTTCAGATCTTGGTTGACATCGCTGGATCACTGAACTGAACTAGCTAACAATTTTAATATTGTTTTAGCTGTTTTGAGCTGAGTTTTCTGTTAGTAAGGAAAGGTCATTTTCCCTAAGGGGTGGATACCTGATGCCCAAAGCGTCAGAACTGATATACCTGACTGATAGTAGAAGAATGGATCAGATTTTCGTTGGGGATACCTACTAATTAGTTTTAAGAGACACAAAAATCTCTGAAGGATATCATTTTCCTGGTGGCTCTTTCTAATGCTGCTTTAACCCTGAAGGAGTTGCTGACAATGAATAGCTAAGAGAAGAAATGGAGTGAGGTTTACCAGGAGGAGGAGCAGGCTGTGAATCTAGACAGTGAGAAGGGAGCTGTGGGGCTATGAGGGCCTCTAGGAAGATGAGGGCAGGCTTCCCCCACAAACATCAGAAGAGCACCCTAAGACCCCAGTAACGGCAAGTACAGCTAGTGCTCCGATTAGGGTTTCTAAGACCGTTCTGCATTAAAAGGAACCAGAGATCCTTGGAGAAATGGATGATTTTAGGACAGGGCAAAAATATACGAGATGAACCTGAAGCATCTGGTAAAGCCAGTAAGGAAGTGCTAACTAAAACAAACAAACAAACAAAAAAAAAACTTACAATCATTAGTGCATGTCAGAGGTTGAAAAGAGCTCCCAATGACCAAAGCTGGAACCATTTGAGCAACAAAATGAAATAGTGTTTGGATTATAACCCAAAATCAATATCCATGAATCCATGCTGATATAAATAAATGATTGAATAAATAAATAGGGACAAGAAACAAATGTTCCATGCTAAAACATTCCATATAGTCTATGTAGAAATTCTGACCTCAAGGTAGTGGAGCATAACTTCCCCCTTCCTTAAGTGGGGGCTGTGCAGAGTAAATTCTTTCCAAAGAGTACAGTATGAAAAGAAGGAAAAGGTGTAACGTTATAGTGGAGAAACCTTACAAACACTACCTCAAACAAGTGATCAAGATCAACATCATAGTGATAGCATGTTGATACTACGTATCCTTGATATGATGTGATGGAATTGGTACCACATCTGTGGTGTTCTTTGCAAAAACCCATAACCACAGTCTAATCATGAGGAAAATGTCAAACCCAATAAAGAGGATTCTACAAAATGACTGCCAAAGTCACTAAAAATGAGGAAGGTCTGAGAAACTGCCCCAACCAAGAAGAGCCTAAGGAGGGGAACGTAATGTGGTATCCAGGATGGGATCCTGGAGCAGAAAAAGAACATTAGGTAAAAACAAACAAACAAATAATAAAAAAAAAAAAACCTAAAGAAATCTGAATAAAATATGGACTTTAGTTAATAATGTATCAATATTTTAATTGTGATAAATATACCATACTGACATAAGGTATTAATAATAGGGGAAACTGGGCATGGGGTATATAGGAACTATCTGTACTGTTTTCCCAATTTAGCTGTAAATCTAAAACTAGTCTAAAAATACTTACTTAAAATAGCACCCAGGCCTGTACTAGGAAACACTAGCACTAATGGTCCACATTATGTGGACCGTGTCTCCAGAAAGTTTTTTTCTAAGTAGCTTTCTTCGTTAAAAGGGCAGGGATGTGAAAGCTTAGGCATCATTTTACCTATGCACCACCCAATGGCTGCCATCTGGCAAAAAAATATTCCCTTGACTTTCATTTTCTTTTAAAAGATTTTATTTATTTATTTGACAGAGAGAGAGACAGCAAGAGAGGGAACACAAGCGGGGGAGTGGGAGAGGGAGAAGCAGGCTTCCCGCTGAGCAGGGAGCCCGATGCGGGGCTCGATCCCAGGACCCTGGGACCATGACCTGAGCCGAAGGCAGACGCTCAACTGACTGTGCCACCCAGGTGCCCCTTCCCTTGACTTTCTAGCTGAACATGTGATCTTCAGATACATGTTGGAGAGCATTTCATCTCCAGGGAAGAGTTCTACTGATTATGTCTATCTAACTAATGTGATAAAACAGTTTCAGGTAATAGCAATTAATGCACATCATAAATATATAACTCAGGTAGTTCATAGCAAATTTAATCCAGATTTTATGTTCCGTTATTAATTCAACAAATAATGATTGTCTACTATGTGCCAGGCAGTACATATACATGTAAGCACATATTTTTCTATTTAGATCTGTATAAATAAATATAAATATTTGTTTTATTATCATATAATTATATAATTACATTTATTATTTACTCATTACATAAATCTATAAATATAAGCAAATAAAGATATATTTTATATAAATATGTATCTTATATATAAATCACACGCTTTTGATTCTTACAACTGGGCCATGTAAACTGCCTTTGGAACCGATTCATTTCAAGCCCTCATAATTTCTAGCTTTACTTGGAAACTGATGTGTTTTGTTCCTGGTTAAAAAGGCAACTGATGAATAGTAGCGATATATTAAAGAAAAGATAAAACTGTTGAAATCGCTGTTAATGACATGTTGGGTTCAGTTTACATCCTGTGTAAGATCCAAAGTTCTCTGGATGATTTGTTCGAAGGTTGGAACAGATGTGCAAAGCCACTCTGTAATCACTCCCTGCCTTCTGATGTAGTCATTTGTTTGTACCTCAGCTACTCATAAGCTCCTTCAAAGCCAAGGCTAAATATTGTTTACCATTGTGTCTCCCACATAACTACCAAAGGGTCTTCCTTATAGTCGGTGTTCCATACGTTTGGTGAATGAATTAAAGTTTAACTCTGTTGCTCCTATCACTTAGCAGGAGGCTTGACAGGACATCACAGCAAACTCAGAATACACCGTTTTGATTACCACTTCCTTGCACCCACGAACATCAACAGTAAAATTTAGAGAGCTTTTGTTTGCTCAGCTTAAAAGATTGGTATATTAATGCACTATACATTTTGTCTTTTCATGCACTTTATTTTTCATATCAATCACCAAATAGTTAGAAGGTATTTCTTTTTCTTCAAAGTGTCAAAACATTTCATAGCACCAGTTTACTTTGCAGAATTGGACATTATGAACAGGTGAGAGCCTCAATGATCAGAGTCAAACCTTCTGCGCTAAAATTTGCTTTGTGATGATATTTGCTTAATTGCTTCATCAGATGAAGGCTCAGTCAAATTTGTTTTCCCAGCAACTCTTATTTTTGATCCTCTTTATGCATTTAGACTGGGTCCTTGGTGGGCAAGGAAGTGGGAGGAACATTAGACAAAACTTCCATTTCGAAGAAGATTTAGTCCATAATGATGTCCAAATTTCCCAATTCATAGTCCCTCCTAGTTGTATGAGGATTGAATTGCATCTTGCATGTAACCTAGCAATGCCTTATCTATCCCTGGAGATTGAGGCCATCACCTGGCTCCACCCTGAGCTGCCCTGTTTCTTTCTCTGTTCTGTACTCACATGACTTCAGCAGAAATTTATACATAAGCAGCTCCCAAAACCAGATCGAGATCTCTGACCTTTCTTCTCAACTGAGATGCTTGCATTTCTAGACTTTGCATTTTGCTTTTTGAGGGACCATGGTATTTTCTCCTGGCACTTTGAATAGTACTATAAGGAAGGCAATAAGTGAGCAAATAACTGAATATATAATATGGACTGTATATAGTATGTAATAAAGCTGAATATATAATATGGAGTGAATACAATATAATAAAATATGATAAAGCTGACTCTCAAGAGCTAAAACTGTAGTCATCTTGAATAGGAACTCTTCAAATATGTCATAACTCCATGCCTTTTTCAACGAAATATACTAAACATAACTTAGCCATTTTATTTTTTTACTTAGAGATCACCATTATGAATACTGGTTGCTGGGGCGCCTGCTCTTAGGTATTGTTAATCATTTGAAGAAAATTTGTCCCTCCTCTAAATGAGTTCTTTTGTCTGCTTTTTGTGTTGTTGTTATAACTTTTTTTTTTTAAGATTTTATTTATTTATTTGACAGAGAGACAGCGAGAAAGGGAACACAAGCAGGGGGAGTGGGAGAGGGAGAAGCAGGCTTCCCGCGGAGCAGGGAGCCCGATGTGAGGCTTGATCCCAGGACCCTGGGATCATGACCTGAGCCGAAGGCAGACGCCTAACCAAGTGAGCCACCCAGGCGCCCCTTTTGTCTGCTTTTCATATTTACTGTCAGGATGTCTTCACTGGCGGCTATCATTTCTTGCTGCCACCTATGTTTGTGCCTCTAGCATCTGTCCCCCACCGCTTGACCCCCTTCAACACCTCTCCTTGTCAAATTTTATGATTTTAACTGCTATGAGCTAAGAAATCCAAGAGCCAAGTTTTTAGATACTTCTAAAACAAAAATAAATAAGCTCGAAGCAAAGCCCTGAGGAGTTATTTTATGAGAACCATGTGTGGATTTGTTTAAGTTACTTTTGTCCACTCTGAAGCATTTTTTTTTTTTTTGCCCCATTTCTTAGCTGGCCTGTGTTTGAGATAAACGAAGTTGCTAGGGAAGAGAAAGTTGCGTATAAACATGGCGTGGCAAGTCGTACTTCTCTTAGTTTGGTATCTACACTCTGATCCTAGAGAATGTGCCAACTCTCACTCAGGAAAGAGAAGATCTGTAAGTTCACTAGGAAAATATCATTTGTTCCCCACTTTCTTTCTGTGTAAAGGTCGTGATTTTTTGCCCTCCTCTGCAAGACTTCTTCAGTTATCTTTTCCCAGCCTCTCTCAGTGTAATCCTTGGACTAACTGCGTCAGAAACACTCATCTGCATGTTATTGTGCGAACTCCTTGGCCCTAGTCCTGACCAATCTATTCAGAATCATTTGGTAGTGGGGGTCTAATAAGTACTTGCTTTTCTTTTCCTCCCTTCCTTCCTTCCCTCTTTCTTGAAAACCAGCCCTCCTCCCCGCCCCCGCCGTGATTGAGCCTCAGGCACACTGGAGTGTCCATCTCATGCTGGTGTCCCCTGTGGCATCCTTCACAGTTCTCCTCCACCAGCTTCCCTCAGACCTCTGTGCTTTGTTCGCCCATTTCAGACATTTTCCTTACCCACTTTATCTTGAATTTTCTGCTCTCCAGATCCTCCAATTTCAGTACCCTCAAGTACCTTCCTTTGCATGTTTTCTATCTCCTTCATTAATCTTTCTCTAATAAAAAAGAAATAAGGTATCCATTTTCCTTCTGCAAATTCCTGCCATCTGCTCAACTACTTCCCTGAGCCTGCATGTATAAATGGGCTACACAAAGTGATGAAACGCCTTTTCTGAAAGTTTCTTTTTCTTTATTTTTTAGAGAGAGAGAGAGCACAGGGGGAGAGGGGCAGAGAGAAAAGTGTAAGAGGCTCCGTGTCCAGCGTGGAACCCAACACGGGCTTGATCTCACGATCCTGAGATCATGACCTGAGCAGAAATCAAGAGTCAGATGCTTAACTGACTGAGCCACCCAGGCGCCCCTCTGGAATTTTTAAAGATGTGAATGTGTTTATAGGTAGAAAGAACTGGATGACTTATACAGCCATTTTCAGGCTTCTAGAGTCTTTACATGGTAAATAATAATTTATTATTTTTCTGTCCTCTCCCCATTATACTTGTTAGTCTTTTGTCTTTATATTTTGAAGCTCTTCTGTTAGGATTATGTTTTAGAATCCTTTTGCATCTCCAATTATAGTAGTAGACACTAGGAAGCTACACTAGGAAGTCAATACATTTATTGACATGGAATAGCTATGTGTTGATCTATATTTTGTATCATTGTTTTCTATGTCACAATCTAGGTATGAGAAAGCAGAAATTCACCTATTACAATGAAATGGGCATAACTGAACATAAAACTAAGTTTAATTCTGTACTTATTTGAATATTCTCGATAAACTCTTAAAAGCATTCATATCGGTGTACTATGTATTTATATAGCAAACTATAAGAATGGAATGTTAAAAGTCATAAATGTAGTAGTATTCATGTAGGTTGACAACATGTCAAAAGAAGCATGGGGAGAGCTTTCAACCCTAATGGGTTTTGTGTAATGGCCAAGTAGGCAGGTGATCTCTATTGAATCCCACCCCTTTGCATTGATCCCTTTTCTTTAGGCATCCAGAGTCTTAGGATAAGCTCCTTTCCATATCCTGCCCTGACTTGTCCTCCCATAAATTTCTCCAAACTCTAAAATTACTCCTGGTCCCTCCTGAATAAAAGCTTCCAATCCGTCATCTTGGTATTAGGGAGAAAGTAATCTGATGTTTGTACTTTAAAAACAGTTTATTGAATGAAATTAATCTTGAATTGTTGACATCTGTGACGACCATATTCTTTTTTTTGTGAGTATGAATTTTTTTTATGTTATGTTAGTCACCATACAAAACATCATTAGTTTTTGATGTAGTGTTCCATGATTCATTGTTTGCGTATAACATCCAGTGCTCCATGCAGTACGTGCCCTCCTTAATACCCATCACCAGGCTAACCCATCCCCCCACCCCCCTCCCCTCTAGAACCCTCAGTTTGTTTCTCGGAGTCCATAGTCTCTCATGGTTCATCTCCCCCTTCAGTTTTCCCTTCCTTCTCCTAATGTCCTCCATGCTGTTCCTTATGTTCCACTAATAAGTGAAACCATATGACAATTGACTTTCTCTGCCTGACTTATTTCGCTTAGCCTAATCTCCTCCAGTTCCATCAATGTTGAAGCAAAAGTTGGATATTCATCCTTTCTGATGGCTGAGTAATACTCCATTGTATATATGGACCACATCTTCTTTATCCATTCATCTGTTGAAGGGCATCTTGGCTCTTTCCACAGTTTGGCTATTGCGGACATTGCTACTATGAACATTGGGGTTCATGTGGCCCTTCTTTTCACTACATCTGTGTCTTTGGTGTAAATACCCAGGAGTGCAATTGCTGGGTCATAGGGTAGCTCTATTTTTAACTTTTTGAGGCACCTCCACACTGTTTTCCAAAGTGACTGTACCCACTTGCATTCCCACCAACAGTGGAAGAGGGTTCCCCTTTCTCCACAACCTCTCCAACATTTGTTGTTTCTTGCCTTGTCAATTTTTGCCATTCTAACTGGTATAAGGTGGTATCTCACCGTATTTTTAAGTTCCTTTTCCCACCATCAGAAGACTATGGGTTAGCAACTTGCCATTCCAACCGGAAGTGTCACAGTTTGGGATTAAAACTGAGCTAAATTCTCTAGATAACTCTTTTCAAATGAAGTTCTTCTGCAAGAGCCATTTGTATCAGCTGCCTTCCAGGGGTGACTCAGGTGAATTCAGATGAATCTGGCTAGCCATTTGTGACTACAGAGGAAAGAAATTACTGAGACTGTGATTCTTTTATATAAACAACAACATTATTTTCCCAGACTATATATGGTCTTCCTCTTGTGGCCTCTAACCCTAACTCTATTACAGACAAGACATATTTAATCATTAAGTGCTAGAATATGAAATTGAGTGAAAGAAAACAATTCAATTTTAAGGTCCCTTCAGCAGTGGAAGGGACCTCCTTTCTACTAGAGTCTGCTGTGGCCCAACATTAGGAATGTGTTGTAAACCACCAATGCTTAGAGTGGAGGAAAATAAGTATCTTTTATAGAAACAGAGTCTGAAGCTGTGAATCGTGCATTTAAGTATCAGAGCTGTAGGGGCGCCTGGGTGGCTCAGTTGGTTGAGTGACTGCCTTCGGCTCAGGTCATGATCCTGGAGTCCCGGGATCGGGTCCCGCATCGGGCTCCCTGCTCAGCGGGGAGTCTGCTTCTCCCTCTGACCCTCTTCCCTCTCGTGCTCTCTATCTCTCATTCTCTCTCAAATGGATAAATAAAATCTTTAAAAAAAAAAAAAAAGTATCAGAGCTGTAGGCAAACCATGGTAGACTTGTAAGGAAAGATTATGTTGTATTTGACAATAGGCTTAGGTGGTTTTTTAATGACTTCAACCTAACATTGACCTGATGAGTTTCAGAAAAATAATCTTGACCTGAAAAGCACTTGCTTCCTGAGAGGGAAGGTTTCCATGTTAATGGATATGCCAACTTTATTCAGTGAAAATGAAGGTCATAGGCTTCTGAATGATGCCTATGATCATTTCAGGCTATTTTAATTGGGCTTTTTAGTATCATGATTCATTCAAAAGAAAAAGGAAGAAATCATCATAGATTCATTTGTAACCTTATCCCATTTGGGAAAAAAATTAATATATTAGTTCATCTTTCCTAGGAAATCTGATCTCGTAGAAAAATCCTGGTGTTAAATCATTTTATAAAACTATATTTCCAGGGGCTCCTGGGTGGCTCAGTTGGTTAAGCGACTGCCTTCGGCTCAGGTTATGATCCTGGAGTCCCGGGATCGAGTCCCACATCGGGCTCCCTGCTCAGCAGGGAGTCTGCTTCTCCCTCTGACCCTCTTCCCTCTCGTGCTCTCTATCTCTCATTCTCTCTCTCTCTCTAATAAATAAATTTTAAAAATTAAAAAAAACTCAAAAAACTGTATTTCCAGCATTACCAATTCACTTTATTTTCTTAGTCTGTAGAATTTGGCCCAAATCAAAGATTCTCATTTTGGCTTGTTTTATCAGCCTTCCAAGGCCCAAGTCTAGCACAAATTGCTCTTTCAATTTCAAGATGAGTTGAAAAATGAATTTGAGAAGCATAGATCATTGCAAAGTAAATGTCCATTACTCACCTCTACATCTCTATCCTGCCCCATCCCCAGGTCCACCAGTTCCATAATCTAAAAATGAATATCTTGCTTTCTTGATCAGAATGTAAATATTAACCAGTAATTGCCTAGATCTGGGTACTAATGGAAGTAGGTCAGTAGATTAGAGCGAGATCTCACCCAGGTAGACATTTATATATCTCTGTCCAGGAGTCATACATGATGCCATTCAGCATGGTTCAGGCCACATGGCACCCTAGGATCTTCAAGCTGGCCCAGGTATATGCACACTGGAGTCATAATTTCATGAAAATCCTGGTGCCAAAATAGTTCAGAATAACTAGGAGCCCAAGTCAGTCATGTATGGTGATTATGACCCCTGAAGTGTTAGCCTAGCTAGATAAAGCTTCTCTTTTTTACTTCCTTTTTTTTTTAAGATTTTATTTATTTATTTGAGAGAGAAAGAATGAGACAGAGAGCATGACAGGGGGTAGTGTCAGAGGGAGAAGCAGACTCCCTGCTGAGCAGGGAGCCCGATGCAGGACTCCATCGCGGGACTCCAGGATCATGACCTGAGCCGAAGGCAGTTGCTTAACCAACTGAGCCACCCAGGCGCCCCTATTTTACTTCTTATAAAAGAACACCCAAGTCATCCTCTCCCTTCCCTCCCTTCCTCCCTTCCCCCACCCCTACTCCAACCCAAGGGCAATTCCTGTGCAATGGCTAAATCATAATGGACCGGGAAAACATATCACCAAGAAGATTTGAATCAGTAAAGTCTTTCCTCCATCATAAAATATTATAACCTGAATTGAATTAAACATGGTAGATTAATTAAATACAATTTGCATTATACTGATTATGGATTGTTTTAGTTACTACTGCTGCATAACAAACTACCCCAAAATTTAGTGACATAAAATCATCATTTATGACACCCTTGGATTCTCTGGGTCAGGAATTCAGACAGGGCACAGTAAGGATAGCCTTCACATAAGGTTGAGGTGCTCAGCGAGGGAGAGCCAACAGCTGGGGGTGCCTTGATGATCCGGGGCTGAAATGACTGATTTTGAGGCTTCTTTCAGACATGTCTAGTGGTTCATGTTGATTACAGGCTGGGAGCTCATCGCGCTGCTAGCTGAAGTGCCAACAAGTCGCTCCCCCACCCCCGTGCTCTGCCCCAGCATGACAGTCTCAGAATAGCCAGACTTCATACAGAGTGGCTCGGTCCTCTCAGAGTGAGTATCCCAAGAAAACCAAGAGGAAGCTGCGTGGCCTTTGCTGACCTGGCCTTATACAGTATCATTTCCATAGTAATGGAATATTGCTTACAGCCCACACTCAAGGGGAGGAGTAAAAAAATCCCACCTCTCCATCTGTCAAAAAATTTTTAGATATGCTTTAAATATGTTTCAAAGCCACTTCATTCATATAAATCATAACTATCAAGAGCCATAGTAGAAATCATAGAAAATCATAACTATCGAGAGCCATAGTAGAAAAAAACTATAGTGGTTGCTGTAATAACTTTGATTTGTGGATATCAGCAATGATGGGTAATAACAAAGATGAAGATAAAGTATACGAGAAGGTCTGTGGCAGTACTGATGGCTGTTGGAAATGCTCGGAAAGTCCAGGTTTCTTCACCACTATTAAGGTTTTTTAACTATACACTTAGAGATATTAAAAAACAACTCTATTTTCAGAATTCCTACAAGATAAATAATGTAGAATTATATAAGTCATAAACTTTCTAGGTTCTAACCGCCTTTACCTCTTGAAAACCATTGTTTTATAACCAATGTTTAAACTTTTTATCGTGGAAAAATTCTTCTTGGAAATGCAGCTATGTACTGATTGCATTTATTATAGCCCTATTGATTATTTGTACTACTTCCTCAGTGTCCCTTCATACCCCATGGAAAGGCCCTAATTTCTCTACAGGCCTCCTTTGGTCATATTCAAGTTTTACACTCCATTTTATTGAGTCTCTCTCTGTTCTGTACTCATATTTGTCATGATTTTGAAGCATTTAAATTCCTGAGGCTGGGGCTCCTGGTGGCTCAGTCAGTTAAGTGTCTGCCTTTGGCTCAGGTCATGATCCCAGGGTCCTTGGATCAAGCCCCACATTGGGTTCCCCCTCCCTCTGCCCGCCACTCCCCCTGCTTGTACTCTCTCTCTGTGTCAAATAAATAAAATCTTTAAAAATAAATAAATTCCTAAGCCTGGATAGTCTACTCATGGGAGTGAAAGAAAATGTATTCCTGTTCGTGTCTTTGATCTTTGAGGCTCTAACTATAGGATTCCAGTTTGTCTCAGATCCTCACTTCCCTATCTATAATAATGAATGTGGGAAGAAAAGTGTAAAACCTTGTTTTAGATAAAAATCTCTTTCTCATGGCTTTTAAATGATGAGGTGAAAAAGAAATTGCCCCTTTGAGAAGAGAGGAGGTAAAATGGAGCAACCTGTGGGGACCCAAGGAGATTCAGAGGCCTCCATTTTGAGCCTAGAGCTCTGTGGTTCCAGAGAGACCCAACCAAGGACAACTTTGTCAGAAAGATTATGGACTGCAGTAGCTCAGAATAATAGGTGGTTTAAAGGTTATAATTAACAGCCTTCCTCTAAAGAGTTAGAACAACAGCCTTAGAAAGAGGGGTCAAGGGCCCTTTTTGAAAGGCCTCAGGGCAACAGCCTTCTTGCAAGCATAAGGGAAAGCAAATGTTTAAATAAGCAGCTCACCTACTAGTTACAGAGTGACTTCACTTACATGTAGAAGTTTGTATTTGTTAAAATCAGGTACCCTGTCACTTATAGAAACAAGTTTATCAGCATGTGTGATGTTCTCTAAGTTAAAAATACTAGGAAAAAATACGTATGTATGCCCCCTATGCATGTATTTGTAAAGAATAAAAAACACAGGGAAATTATCTTTCATAGGAGGAATCACTGTAGACCTGTTCTTGTCACTTAACTTCCAGTCCTGTACTACCAGCTTGGATTTGTTTCTATCTGTAAAGTCAGTAAGTCATGAGTGAAAACTTCCATGGAAAAGCTTTTAGAATTCAAAAGTAATTATTCATTCCAAACCCAGACCTCTGTTTGGCTCCTTGGATGACACTGCTGTGGGGCCTCCTCCCTTTGTTCTGCTCTAGACACACAGAGAGGAGGTGGAGCCAAGGAAGATGAAAGTTCTTGACACTAACCCCTGGCAGGACAAGTCTGGCAACTTTCAGAACAATGGAAATGAAATGGTCAAATGACATATTTTTCCCAAACTGATATGACTTCTTCACTGGAAGTTGTTACACTTGGTGTAAACTTGCCAGTTACCACTGTAACCCATTGAGTTGTAGCCCTAGTCGATTTCAAGATCCCAGATTAGCCTACTGGTTCAAGGATGGATGGTAGGTTTCCTGCTCAAAGGTGTTTTGGAGTTTAGTTTTAAATATTTTGAAAGAAACAACCCTTCTTGTTTTCAGTCTTCAGAAATAGAGTTTTGGGGGTGGGGGAGATAGTAGTGGTTGCCCTTTGTTATAATGAATCACCAAGAACCAGAGAATGCCAAGGCAGGGAGAGACCATGAGAACCAAGCATAATTTCCTCTGTTAACAATGAAGAGAGGGGGGAAAAGGGAGAGAGAGAGACGGAGGGAGGCTGAGGGAGCACTGCAGCTCTGGAAGTAACAAGGCTTTAGATGGAAGTCATGAGTAAGGCATATTTTACTACTATGTCTAACATGCTTAGTTTTCCTGTGTCACATTCTCTTTTATGATAGACTTTTTTTTTTAAACAAACAAAACCTTAGCTTATGTTTAGACAATAGCCAGGGGAAAAAATCTGTTTTCAATTGACCCAAGTTATTGCTAAGGATTAGTTCCTGAGTTTTGGTCACCAATATCCATAGCAGCTATATGTGATCATTAAATAATGGAAGCATTGTTGAGTTCTAATCGGTTGAATTTATTTGTAGTCCAGTTGGTCAGAAAATCACTCATTCCTGAGTTACAACAGCTGTTGCTATGAAGCAGTGATATGGGACTTTATATTTTACCTAGGTTCTGAGTTTTAATTTGTTCTAAATAATTATTTGGATTGGGTGCCTGGGTGGCTCAGTTGGTTAAGCGACTGCCTTCGGCTCAGGTCATGATCCTGCAGTCCCTGGATCGAGTCCCACATCGGGCTCCCTGCTGAGCAGGGAGTCTGCTTCTCCCTCTGACCCTCTTCCCTCTCGTGCTGTCTCTCTCTCATTCTCTCTTTCTCGAATAAATAATAAATAAAATCTTTTAAAAAATTAAATAAATAAATAAATAAATAAATAAATATTTGGATTTTACAGATAAAATGCTCCCAAACACATTGTGTTTTTTTAAAACATAGCTGAAAATATGTGACATTTATATATCATAGTTATTTATAAACTTTATTTACATGAATTACAAGGGAACATTTTTTAATCTATGATGATTAGTTACCTAAATTTATGTGTCAGGGTAGGTGAATGTTCATTTTCCTTTAGCCTAGTTTTTTTCAAACTGAGGGTCAAATGGCTGACAAATCCATTTAAGTGTGTTTTGACCAACTATTTTTAAAAAGAAACAATGAGATGGAATGGAATAGAATAGAATCAACTAGAAAATACCAGAATGCAGGGTGTCTGGGTGGCTCAGTTGGTTGAGCATCTGACTCTTGATCTCAGCTGTGGTCTTAATCTCAGGGTAGTGAGTTCAAGCCTTGTACTGGGTGTGGAGCCTGCTTAAAAAACAAACAAAAGCCAGAATGCATGAAATAAAGATGACTACTGTTTCATGTAACTTTAATTTCAGTCTTGTGTGTATATAAAAGTGTCATTCTAGATCAAAATGTAAAATGTATGTCTTTCTGAGGGTCACAGTACACAAGGTTAAAATTCTCTATGTTAACCACTCGTTCTTGGTTTGGATAGTTTCTAATATTGTCTAATTGACTTTATCATCAAGTCTCTCATGTGAGATTTGAGTAACTTGTCCAAGATCAATACAAGGTGGTACTGAGACTGATGGCTCATTTACCTCTCCCTCTACCAAATTTCCTCAACTTTCCCAAGCTGGGCAGGAAATACTCTTACTCTAAAGCATGCTACAAAAATTATCAAAAATACATCTGTAATAATGCTACTTTACATTCCTGAAACCTCTTTTAATGTAATTTTTTAAAGATTTATTTGAGAGCGAGAGAGCAGGAGCAGGGGGAGGGGCAGAGGGAGAGAGAATCTCGAGCATGGAGCCCGGTGCAAACCTGGCACAGGGCTCAATCCCAGGACCCTGAGATCATGACCTGAGCCCAAGTCAGATGCTTAACCAACTGAGCCACCCAGGTGCCCTCTGCAACCTCTTTTATTAATGTTGTTAGGCTTATAGATATTAATGCACATGATACCTGTTTATTAAATTTGTTTTCTGATGGGAAAGCTGGTAAAACCATAAAATAAAGGGTTTTAAGGACTCCTATTCCAGGACAAGTTTTCAACTCTATCTTTCAAGACATGTGGCTTTCCGGCATATCGTAGGTTTCTCTGTCAATAACTTCTTATTTATATCCAAACTATTTTCTCTTTCATCCCATCTCATTTCCCCATTTTCTGTCCTCTGTGGAGAAATTCATAGAGAAGATGGTTTAAGCAGTAAAGCTTGAAGAATACACCCAGGAATCTGGCAACTTCATTCTCCAACTTTAAACCAGCAGTTGTTGAATCTTCTGGGAAGGAGTGCAGAAAGACTCCTGCGACTGTCCGGTTCCCAGGCTCACTTTCCTCTCATCTCCATGCCCTGCACCGCCTTCCAGCCAAGACTCAGAGCATCTCGCTCTCTGCTTGGGTCTCTCAGTGAAGAAGTGTGCCAGAGAGGAAAGGGCTGCGCACAGGCCATTACAACTGCTCGGCAACTTGCCTAAACCTAAAAGAGGAGAAGGGAAATATGAGGAGAAGAGGAATATACCGAAATAAGTTCCAGATGGATCCAAAGACTTAAATGTGAAAAATGCAACCCTAAATGTACTGGAAGAAAATATAAATAGAGTTGTTGTTATTTTTTTAATTCTTGAAGGGTAAAAATCATGACATCCCCTCCAAAAAACTCCAAACAATAAAAAGAAGGCATAAAAGAAAAAGTCAGTAAATTCAACCACTCAAAAATAAAATTTTCCATTTAAGTGAAATACACATGTACACATTCAATGTTAAAAGCCAAAGCAGGTGAAATGTTTACTGCACATTATATAATAAAAGAACTAATTTCTATAATATGTAGAGAACTCCTATGAATCAAGAGGAAAGAAACAAATAATACAACGTAAAAATGAACAAATAAATAGGAATTAAAGATCTTTTAAAAATGTTATATTTCACTTATAATAAGAAAATGCAAATTATGATGGGATAGAAATTTTCAATTATCAGATGGGCAAAGATTTAGAAATCAACCACACTATTTAGATGAGCGTATAAGGAAGGGGATACTCTCATACATTTGTAGTAGATGTGCAAATTGGTACAACCTCTTTGGAAGGTAATTAACCATATCTATCAGTATTTTAAATAGACATACAATGTGATTCTTAGATTCCATTCCTACGATTTTATCAGGTAGATAGATGTACTCACACATAATGAAAAAACATATGTCCGAGACCGCTGGAGAATTGTTTGTTGGGAGAAAAATCTTAATACCCATGAAAAAAGGAGTGGCTAGATAAATTATATGTATTCACTTGGACTGGATACAGTCGTTGGACAGCTCTATGTGTATGAACGCGGAACAATTGCTGAGGTATATTAAATGAGGAGAGCAAGCCAGAAACTCTTTGTAGAGTATGCAGCCATTTGTGGAAACAGAAAGGGAGGGGCTCTTATTCATATGTGCTGTGTGTGCTTAGAACATCTGGAAGAATATACAACCACATAACTATCGTTGACTCTAATGAAGACCGACGTAGACTTAAGTAGGCATCATTCAGCCTGGTCTCCATATCCTTTTGTAACTTTTGAAGGAAAATGATTCGCCTAAGGCAAAGGTATTTTATTTTAGTTAAAAGAAAAGAAAGGAGAAAACAGAAAGAAGAGAAAACGGCGAGGGAAAGGCTCTGAGGGAGAAGGATATAGAAAAGTACGTAAGTTTTACTTCTACTTTGGAAATTCAGAATTCACTTGTAAATTGGAATTTAGTCAATAAACATGTAAAGATTTTCATTTCAGTTTTGTGTTAGCTGCCTGGGCATATCCAAACACTCCAGGTTCATGAAGTCCTAACTTTAGTATGAAATGACTCAGGTCATCTTCCCACTGTAGAGGGAAGCTCAGTGTGCCCCACCGCCAAGGATTCTCAGGGGAGTAACATCTCTACTGTGCACCTCTTATTCTATTTCCTGAATAGCATGACATTACCGTTACATAGTTTATCGTACAACTTTGTGTCTTTTTGCCCTTTGCCAACTCAAATGTGTAACACAGCCTGTTCCTTATTGTAATTTCCCTCCCAAAGTCTCAGAAAAAGCAGTTGGTCACAGGAGAAAGTTATGTCACAGCATGGCCCAATAGATGACCAGTATTAGATAACAACAGATTGCCCTGGTTTTTAGAAGTCCTTGGGAATTTCTTAAAAACCTATTTTCCCCTAACATGCAGATTCCTGCCTGGTCTCAGGCCCTCGGAAACTCAGATCCTCCCCAGTACCCCTTCTTCTTTCCTGTCCCCATTACATCAGAATGGCTGCTTTTTTATCATGGAAGACAATCCATTTTTGCCTCTTCTGCCTGAAGCTTTAAAAAAATCTTTTCCACCAACTGCATTAGGAATAGGGAAAAAAATCTAAATGCCCAGGTATAGAGGATTGGTTAAATAAATTATAATATGCCAATACAATGGAGAATAATATACTCACTACAAATTATCTGAAATTCCATATTTACTGGAGTAGAAAAAATTTTATAACATTAAGTGAAGTAAGAAGTTTACAAAATAATACGTGTGTGTACAGGGGCACCTGGATGGCTCAGTCATTTAAGCATCTAACTCTTGGTTTCGGCTCAGGTCATGATCTCAGGGTCATGAGATCGAGCCCCGTGTTGGGCTCCTCACTCAGTGTAGAGGCTGCTTAAGATTCTCTCTCTCCCTCTCCCTCTGTCCCTCCTCTCTCTCTATCTCTCTCTCTCTCTCCCTCTCTCTAAAAAATGTGTGTGTGGGGCACCTGGGTGGCTCAGTTGGTTAAGCGACTGCCTTCGGCTCAGGTCATGATCCTGGAGTCCCGGGATCGGGTCCCGCATCGGGCTCCCTGCTCAGCGGGGAGTCTGCTTCTCCCTCTGACCCTCTTCCCTCTCGTGCTCTCTATCTCTCATTCTCTCTCTCTCAAATAAATAAATAAAATCTTTAAAAAAAATAAAAATTAAATAAATAAATAAATAAAAAATGTGTGTGTACAGTAAATGTATGTGATATAAATATGTAAAGAGTATATATATGATATATATGTATATGTAATATGTACATATACATATGTTCATGCATACATGTGTATGAATATTTATGATACTATTCCATTTTTTAACTCTATATAATATACATGTTTATATTTCCTGGAAGTATATACATCAAAATGTTAACTGTATAACTCTTGGGGTGGTAGAAACTTGGAAGATTTATTTATATTTTGAAGATAGAATTATTCTGCTATAAGCATCTATTGCTTTTTTTTTTTTTTTTTTAAGTATAAAAGAAAAGACCCATGAAGCCAGGGGGGTAACACTGCCAACAGCTCCCCGGGGTCTTCTAGGGCCTGACTTCTGCTCTAAATAATAGGCTGATACAGTTATAATTAGCCATCCCTGCCCCCCTGGACTCCTATTCCATAAAGAGACCCTCTCCTTTCATACTCCCTTTCCCCAACACTATGTAACAGTAGAATCTCCCTCCTTGCTAAGACAAGGTGACATTTGAAAAGAAAAAAAAAAAATAAGAAAAAGCACAGGATTTCCTTTCCTTTTTCTTAAAACAGTGAGCAACTCAAATATTTCATGTAATGTTTTCTACAACTTTTCCATCTTAAGAGGCATTGCGAGTTGGCCCCTCTTTGCTTCTAGTGGCCTCAGAGGAGGATGGAATCTCATCCTCTAAGTCAGCAAGAGGAAACTGAACTAAAAAGGGAATAAAAACTTCTTAGGGGATCATGAGCATCAGTGATAAAGTATTTCACAACCAGAAATCCCAGGAATCTCCCATTGGACTGTAGGGCCAATCAGAAGGGAAGCTGGATATAAAACACCAGTGTAGTCTTAACTTGTGGCTCCAAACTGAGTATGAGTCCTGCAGCTGGCCTGCACACCGACCAGGCTGGATGGAGATATCTACATGCAAAAGATTGCAGCCCAATTCCTAAGTCAGAACAGATTGTCTCCCTTTATTCTAGGCACCTTCTTCTGAAAATTTGGCATGTTTCATCTTTAGGGACCTCAGAGATAATTTAATATGACTCCCTCATCTGAGGAACCCAAACTGGGAGAGATGCATGGATTTGGACAAGTTCACGGAGCTAATTAATAGAAGGACCAAGACAAAGCCCATGGGGCAGGGCTAAACAAATAAACACGTTTAGGATGGCCAAGTGAACAATGAATGACTGTTCCAGTACAACTCGTTCTAAATCTAACACATTCTGCTTGTGTCGCCCGACCGTTGGATGCTCCGTACATTTCCCCAGAGCATACAATAAGGAATTGATTGTGCACAGGAAATCGTCACACAGATGTGTCCCACGTCAGGACACACAGAACTACCTTACAGATAAATTTGACTATATTTCAAATATATAAGAACATCTCTGCCTAAATAAAATTCTTTGTAAAATAGGTAAATTTTCTGAAAGATAGAATAATCAACCTCAACTCACCTGCAATCTCCAAATTTTCATACATTAAATGTGCTTTGCATGGATCTTCCTACATTAAGTGAATTGAAGGGGTTAATGGAACATTGTCCCTTGTATGTAAACAAAGCCTGATAACCTCCACTATAGAATGTGCATTTTGAGTCATGATCACCAATGTACTTACAGAATTGGAAGTTCAATGCTTCGCGTGTGTTGTCCATGATATTTTCTTCTGTAGACTGAGAACAATATTTTGTCAAGTGTCCTTCCATGTGTAAGTTGCTTTACCTTGCCGAAGTGACGCTGAGAGGACAGGGTCCCTTATCTTGACTGAATTGGTTGACGTGGAGCATTGGGCACACCTTCCCTGTGCAGGAGGCCCTGGTAATGTACAGCCGGGCTCACATGCTCAAGTGCCCACAGAGGCCACGTAGGTGATAGACATTCGCAAAGCATGGTAAGTGAGAGAAGTAATAGGGATTTATTTGGGCAGTAGAGACCCTGAGACTTAGTGCCCCATCAAATGAGGGTGGGTTTTACTCAGCTCTAATTCATTGTTACCATGCAGAAATACATGCCAGGTTTTGACAGACTGTCCAATGTTCTTTAAGAGAAAATAGAAATCTACACATTTTAATGTAAGATCATTCAACTTGCTAATGTTGGCAATTAATTCAAATTTGTTTTAAAACACTGCAAGGGAAGGTCAAATAAAAAGTTCTTTGGTTCACTGGTGACCAGTTTGAGGTTTTAGACTCTGCAAAGATATTTAGTGAGTAGTATCAAATTGTGTAAATTAGTGCATTCATTTGCTGAATAAAACGTGGAGAAAGACCACCCATCTTTTTATACAAATCATTTGCATCCTTTAATCTACTTGAATCACTTCTTTCTGAAAGCTGTCCCCAACTCTCTGACATCATCCAGCTGGATGATCTGTACTTCACGGTTCATGTTAAATAAACTCTGCCCTTTCTCTCATTGTTTCTAATTATTCCACATGTGCAGGTCTTATATTCCGACCTCATTATAAACAATTCCAGGGCAAAAATTATATCTAATACTTCTTTTATGTCAACTTCAAAGTTCAATAAATATTTGCAGTTTTTTTTCAATAAAGAAAAAGAAAAGAATAGCCTTTGCTGACACACGAATACTTAGTTATACTAGAAATGAATTTAATGTCTTGAAGTTCCTGAATTTCTACACTAGGCAAACTAACAAATCCAAGTCTGCAGGCACCATGCCCTGCTGAGCTGAGAGGCACTGGCTTGCCATAAATTGTTAAGAAGAAGCTGTTGGTAAAAGAGCTACGAGTTCATCATGTCTTTTTTAGAATAAAAATGTTGGATGTGTATAGTCCAATGGAGGCGATGTGGTCCTTTAGAAGTCTTGACTTTGAAAAAAAAAACAAAAGAAGAAGAAGTCTTGACTTTGAAAAATTTTCTGAGCCAACTTTTGTCTGCAGGAAACCCTCCATTGATTTCAGCAGTAAGAGAATGGTGGGCTCACTTAGAGAAGGTCAAATTCATAATTCACATTCACAAGTCAGACCTTCTTGGGCTATCTTAGAGTGATTTGAAGCAGCAGAAGCATGAGCTGTAATCAGCCTTAATCCAGAAATGAGAAGTAGAGAAAGGAGAAGTGGAGTGAGCATTGAAGCTCTAGAAATGATTGACCACTGTCTTTGTCCCTATATAGAAGTGAGGATGAGTGGCCAAGAAATGGCCCTCACCACAAGCAAGTTTCACAGTGTGCTGGATAAAGTTATCTCTCCACTGCCAAGAGCAGGCTACAGAGTCAGAACAGCTGGGCATGTGTGCCAGGCCAACCATGAGTGTGTCTGGGAGTGGGCATAGTGTTTGCTTTGAATTGGCCAGCTCCACTAGAAAATCAAGAAGTGTGAAAACAGTACCCCTGTGGATCCCTGAGTCCCCTGAGCTTGATGTGATAGGGAAGCCAAAGGCTAAGGTGAAGGGACCCGTTCTGGTGTAAACTGACTGCCTGGCCAAAGAAAAGCATTGTATTTTCTTCCTTACTTGGAAATACTGATAAAGTACTCGCAGAGTTCTTTTACTGAAAATGTTCTCTCTCCATACTCCTTATTTTCACAAACACCACGCATATGTGCCTCTCAGATACTTCTTTATAGTCCTTATAATTTTCCACATATTATTTAGTAATCAAAAAAAATAATTGTCAAATAAACAGACCACATCATTACATTAGGAGGTAGATTTTGGAACACACACACACACACACACACACACACACACACACACACACACACAAATTAATGCTTTTGTTACTGAAAATAATGCCTTACTTTAGGCAAACAATACTTGGGTCAAAATAAACATTACTGCTGTTTAGAAAATTTAGTTGTATCTCTGATATAATTATCACCTTCTGTTCAATAGAATTTATTCTAAATCATGAAATTTCCTTTTTTACTTGTCACTGTGTTGATCCACTTGCATCTTCTTCATCCGTAAATTTGTATAAAAAGCAATGTAGAAAATACAATGAATATATCCTTGGGATAGTGGTGTTTACTCTACCTAAAAGTTACTACTAATTATAATGATAGAGTAATTTCTGCTTCCTCTCTTGATTGCCTCTTCTTTCTCTCCACAGCCTTTACATCCAGTTTTTTCTCATGAAGTCTCTTCTGGTTGGAAACTTACCAAATTTCATCAGGTAAGAAGTACTAAATGTGAACCTGAAAAGCTTGTTTCAAAAGAACCCAAGTTTAGAAAATCCAAAGATGTGTCAGTTCTGGACAAATATCTAGAATGTAAACTGGGAAAGGTCCAACAGGATCTCTAGTTATTTCAGTGGTTCTGAAAGTGTGGTCCCCAGACCAACAGCATCAGTACCACCTGGGAACTTGCTAGCAGTGCAAACTCTCTGGCCCTTCCTTGTGCTTTAACAAACTTTCCAGGTGATTCTGATGCACACACAAGTCTGACAATCACTGCTTCAGATAGGCTTTATGGACCCCAGGAACAGAAAATATCTCTTCTGGATTGATGAAATTTGATGGATTTGATGTCTCTTCCTTTTTTTTTCTCCACTGATTTTTTTCCCTCCTTCCTGCAGGTTCATCCATTACTCATTCAGTAAGCTCAAGTTTGCTTCACAAAATCATACTGCGTTATAAACCTGTAATTACTGTCTTTACGACAATTTAAATGCTATCTAATATGGGACTCCATCAAAACTAGGTACGCAGTAGAAGTTGTCAGCTAATTAACTGATTTAAATCCCTTTTTAGGCTTTGGAAGGAACGCTTCTGTAGTCACCTCAGACACACCTATAAAAGGGTGCCCAAATTCTAAAGATGGTTGCCTTTTAGACTTAATATCTGTAGGACGTTCTCTTTACAAGTTAATATTTTCATGTGGGCTGGAAGTGTTGAATTGTCACCTCTGAAGTCATTCACAAAGGATTGTGTTGTCCAAAAGGAGCTAATGTTCTCTTGTAGTGTTCAGGATATGTTTGAGGTCTGTACAGTATTCATTATCTCCAATTCCAGAAGCAGTCTTAATAGCTTCCCAGCAGCCATTTCACCTCCAATCTTAATATAATTTGGTGTAACCCTGTGAGTGCCCATGAACTGTCTGCTAAACCTATGAATTATGTTGTCATTCTGAAATGATTGCTAAATGCTGCCCCCAAAATGCCCTTGCTTAAGATACCCCTCCTTTGCAAAGATATACATAATTTCTTCTCTATTACATGCCTATTTCATGAGCAAGTAAGTATTAGAGTCTCTAAGACTGTTTCGTCATTTGTAAAATGGAGACAATAAGAGAATCTACTTGTTAGTATTGTTGTAAGAAATAATGAAGATAATCCAGGCACACTTAGCACAGTGCCTACCTCAATAAATATTATCTATGATAAAAAATAATTATATTAATAGAATTGTAAATTCAAGAATGTCACATTAGACCTCATCCCATTAAAAACAAACACACAGGGAAGAGATTAAGTGTCTCTCCTTTGCATGATTCCAACCCTACTATATTATAATTTCCATGGAGATTTGCTGTTGTCAGCTGTCTGCTCTCTTAGTTCCTTGGCCATGGCTGGAACTCCAGCATGGAGCCAGGTAAAATTAAAAACATGATAAAGTATAGAAATCCCTCGCCCAGACCCACTTGTAGGGCTAGGACAGCACTAAATAGTGTCTGCAATTAGTTCCTCTAATACCTATCAGCCCTTAGAGCAAAATCCAGAAGGTTAGCTGGATGACCCAAGTGCAGGCATCAGAAGGTCAGAGGACCAAAAGAGTACCCTGAAAGTTGATTGACCTCCCTAACCTCTAGTCAACTTACAAAGCACAGCATATATCCAATGTTTAAAGATTTCAGGAGAAAGAAATTTCCCTAATTTTTCATATAGATACAGATATAACTAGAAAAAAAGCTATATATGATTATGAAATCTCATTTGGGCACAAGTTTAAATATTTCTTAGAATCTGCTGCAAAGTTCCAGTTCCGTCTATGACAAATGACCGCAGAGATGACTTTGGCGAGAGAAGGGATGCAGAGATAGGAAAGGAGATTCTTAGAAGAGAGGTTATAAAATATTAGGATTAAATAAGTGTCCAATAAACAAGACATTTCTGACTTTGAATTAGTGATGTAGAAAAATGAGAAACATCTGGAATCTGTACTTATTTTGCTGGTCAGAAACACAGTTTTGAGGTCTTTTTTTTTAAATTGTTTACTTTGTAAAGACTTATTAAAAACAAATGTCTAAGGTGGTTGAGAAGAGAATGTAGTTGAATTCAGAACCCCAAGGCCTTAAAGGGAGCTCTTTAATTTCAAAGAGTTTTTACTTTCCATCAACTAAGCTGAATGCTTTCTCTTCGGAGGAGTCCTTTTTTTCCATTTCAGTACACATTTGAAGAGTCAAAGGCTTACAGACCTATCTGAAATTTAATAGTAAATTTTTGAAGAGAGATAGAGGACTCATTTTTTCATATTTTTAAGTTATTTTATGTGATTCTTCCATAGCCAGCCCTCCTCCACAAAAAATCATCATCATCATCATCATCATCATCTAACGGAGGCGGATCTACCTAGACTTTGGCCCTTACTTTTAGTATGGACACAGGTGGGAATTACAAATGAGGTCATTTCCCTTTTTTATTTCTGAGAAAGATTAATTCTATGGATAGGGTTCTACCCAAGACAGACTAGGGAGTACACAGCAGGTTTATGGGTTACTTAAATCCTATTGTGTTCTCCACTGGTGCTTCCACATGCCCTTGCTGGGGCTTGTAACTCGTTACTCTCTAGACTCTCTAGAAGGAGAGCAGGTGTTACAGGCCAATGAGGGGACCCAGGGTGTTGGGATTCTGAGGGGATCACCCCTCGGAATTATTTCATGCCAATGCCCTGCTGTGCCTTTGGCACAGACTCCTCTGTCTGTATATAGACAAGGGAGAAGGAGAGAGGGAGGCGGTGGTGAAAAGAAAACGTCTTGCAGTGAAATAGGTATTCTCTCCTCCCTCATCAATTTCCTACTCTTCTTAAGTACTTTATAAGAAAGTAAATACTGTGAGGAGCCAGGTCTCTGGGAGGCCACAGATTGGAATGGTACATCAGACATAAACTGTGTTCATGAAATTCTGGTGGCATACTAAATTCCCAGGATGCGACTGCTGAACCAGTCTCATTGCTGGTCTTTTATATTCAAGTCATGGCCATGAAGGAAGTCCCCATGTCTTGTATTTTTTATACCCACGTTATTAAATTCAGGAGTGCGGACCCCTTTACCTTAGAGGAGGCAAGGTAGAGGGCAGATGACCACTTGCTGAGACTGTCATTCTCAAAAAGAACCAAAGACTCTCCATTTATGGTTCAGACCACAGGCCTGGCTGTCTTTCGAAGTAGCCTGACTCTAAAATAACAACTAGGCATACATAGTTTGCAGCGGGAGAAGGGGAGGGGAATTAAGGTTGCTTTCTATGAGGCATTTCCAAAATCCCACAATAGTTATTGTTAAATTCATCATCCTCTTCAGCCTGTTTTGTTATTTTCTGATTGGAACATTTCTTTGGATAATAGTTTCCAGAGAATTAGTAGGCACTGTGTGACTTCATGCTTTCTTTTATTTATGCAAAAGCTACCTTTGATTAATTTTTGAGGATGGTCCTTGATGTGTTCTCCTGCCCTACCCTTTATGGTTTTGTAAATAGCAGTCCTCTTTGCCTTCAGCCTTCATCTTTTCCGACTGAAAGGTGTAATAATTCTTCCTCACGCTTGGCCTTGCTAGCTCCCTTTTCTGGACATGCCCTGGAGTTTATTGGCCCAAGGAATTCCAAGCCTAGAACAGTGTATGTGCAAAAACAATATAAATATTCACAGAACCTTTAAAACTATCCTAGAAAAAAAAGTGTGTATTTTTTTTAGATCTATATGGATTTTGTATTACTAAAATAAAATGTAAACCTGTTGCTTTTATGCAGTTTGAATTTTTTTTTATCACGTTATGAAGCCTATAAAAATAACTCTTTTGAAGTCTAGAGAGAGGATACCCACCAGTCACTCAAAATGGCTACCAGGAACACTTCAATTAATTCTGGTTTATTGCTGAGAATGGCTTAAATTTGAGATGCAGAGATAGTCTAAAGTAAAAATTCGGAAGAAAAGAATTAAGGTCAATTATCTCTTGACATGAAATGATTTTGTAAAAGACAGGCTATGAATATAAAGGCAGCTTTGTCTGCACTACTTATGCATCAGGTCTTTGGTCTTGCATCAGCTGAGGGGGCCCACCTGGCTTTGACTTCCTCCCACAGATGCTCCCTGGCTGAGGGGAGTGGGATTTCCCTTCCGTGACCTCCCTGTGCTGGCTATACTTCATGGACTTGCTAGGCCCATCAAACTTTTTCCACGTTCATGAGATTTTACAGACCTTTAAGCCTTCTGGTCACAGAATGTTTTCTTTGTGAAACTCTCGGACATTTGCTTTCCCTCTTCATCATAATGGCAGGAATACAGAGCTTTCACATGATTTTTTAATGGGATTCAGCTGCCCAAACTACACTGTGTTCAGCTGTACTTTGGAATTGCTATGTCTCTGCCTCATTTTTCATTTGCAGATGCCTGGAACTTTTTCTTTTCTTCTCTGTCTCTGTCTCTCTGTGTCTCTGTCTCTGTCTCTGTCTCAACAAGCAAGAGCTCATGCACATGAGCTGTATCTTTGCAAACATGAACTTATCAGTAGATAGTCCCAAAATGTTACTCTATTTCAGCCAGTTTCTGGTATGGTCACACATTCTTTAAGAAAGTAGATGTACAATGGAGATCCCTGTCAGCACCAGGTAGTTGGCAGCAAATAAGTGTGACCGTGAGCCAAAGCAAGTCCAGCTTGAGCTCTATGGTCAACAGTGGGAAGGGCGGTAGCCAGCATATGAGAGATAAAGGGAAGTCAAAATAATTCAAAGATCAGGGCAAGCTTGGCACTCAAGACCCAGGAGGATTGTCCGTAGGAAGAGTTTCTGACACCAGGGCCCACAGAGTCTGCAGGAACCATAGGGACAAAGCATGAGGAGGCACAAGGCAAGCTTATGTGCTGGCATCAAAGGAGACATTCTGATCATTTCCTGCTTCTGATTTTCTCCACATTCCTATAGGGCTGACAGTCAGCCCAGTATAGATAGGAACAGGGAACTGAACTGGGGGACGCAGGCTCAAAGAATCTGATGTATCTTTTAGCAGTGACATAAAGAAAGAAGAGTTCTTTAAAAGCACACATATGAACATTAAACATGATGTAGTTGGCCAAGGCCATTCACACTGACCGAAAATTCCTCTGTCTTCTAGCCTTACGCATGCCTGTCTCATTCCTTCTTTCGAAGCAGAATGCTTTTAAAAATTTTTTATCCTATAAAATTCAACATATGACCTCCTTCTGTGGCAGAGCTTCTTTTGGTGGTCTCCATAAATAAGCATCACCCAATACATCCTTCCTTGCCTAAACTCACGAGCCCTGTCTTTTCTTTGGCCCTCAGCATATTGTCTCTTGGCCCAGTTCTCAGTGTTTCCATTTCCCTTCATCTGCAAAATCTTCCCTGTCTTCAGAGCCTTGAGATTACAGATCAGGGTACACCAAGGACAGCAACCTCCCAATATCGAATTAGTTACTCTGACCATCTTGTTTGGCATGTTGTGTACATGTTGTATGGAAGGAAAACAGGTCCTTGTCCTGATTCCATCTCTCACTGGCCATGAACATTAGGCAAGTCTCTCTCTTTCCCTGAGCTGGTCCTGTCTACTCCAGTGAACTGTTGTAAGAATCAGATGAAATAATGGAAGGGAGGGGATTATAAATTTTAAAGCACTACAGAACGTATTGTTATAATAAAATATGGATCCTTGGCTCACATTGGGGTGGGGCTCCTTTAGTCATTCTTCCGGCTTATTTGTGTAACCTCTGGTGAAATATTAATAATTGTTGCTAAATGGTGTAAGTTTCAGCACATCCCTTATTTTGTCTGTGGTTTTCTCAGGCCAGTCACATCTACCATGAACTCATACTTCTCCGAAGGGATGGGGTGGAAAGACATCTAACTAAAGGGGACTGGGGGCCTCTGGTTAATGAGACATCTTCGATAGGAGTCATTTAGCTACCCCAACCCAGAAAATGACCATAACAATAATAATATCGTAAAACCATACAGCCAATAACTTAGCACTGTGTTTCTTATCATTTGACATTTCCATTCACCCATGTTCGATCTCTCATATCTACCACCATCATGAACATCAAGTTTTACTGAGGTCCTACTAGTTAATTAAATTTCAGCACATATTTTTGCCTATCAAACATGTGCCAAGCCCTATGCTAAGTATACGACAGTGAGTAATCTACAGATTCTTCCTTAAGAAACTCACATACACATAAACACACACATAAATACATAAATAATATTCAGTGTGAACATTGCTGTAGGGGAGATATATTCAAAGTGCTATGGGAGTACAGAAGATGGAGTAACTCAGCCAACTTTCTATGGGAAGTTGGAGAGGAGGTCCATGTGAGCTGGGCCTTCAAGGATGAATAGAACTTGGTCAGAGAATGAATACAATGTAGTAGTTCAGTACATGGGCTATGGGGCCAGCCCAGCCAGTTCAAATCCTGACTCTGCCACTTCCCAACTGCCACACTTGGCTAGTTACTTATCTTTTGATGCCTAGTTGTCTTATTTCTACAATATGATATTGTATAATACTAGTAGAGCCTACCTCAAGGGTTCTCACGAGCAGAAATGAGTTAAGGCATGTATAGTACTCAGAACAGGTCCTGTCATGTAGTCATTTAATAAGCAGTAGTCATTATTATTGTTATTACTATTCTTCACCAAGTCAACAAGTGGGAAAGAGATACTTGGAACTCTTAGAGACCTGGTCTCTGAATTTAAGAGACTTCTATGGCCATCATTATCATTATTAAAAACAGTAAAGCTAAAATGTATGTGCTGGACACTCGACTCCTTATATATGTAGCTTGACTTAATTCTCCTAACAGCCTTGAAGGTCAGAAAACTTACACAGAAATATCAATAATGCTACAAAGGATATGAACCAAGTGAAAAACAAGTGATACGTAGGGTAGATGAAATAGGATTACAACTGGAAGGATATTTATAACCTAAAGTAAAGAGGCAAAAGTCAAAGGTAAGCTTTACAAAGTAAATGGTAGGCTTAAGTCAAATGAGGTTGCAGTCATGGCTTTTTGTTTGTTTTCATTTTCGTTTTTTATATTTTTAGTTTTCGTTTTTGTTTTTTGGCATGTTCGTTGCCAGGCGTGCCCTCTCCAATCTACTGCAGTTCCCAGCACTGATCTCATACACAGGCCTGAAAACATTTCATTATTGAAGTTGGTGACACATGGACAAGGATCTAGAACCTAAGACTGGCAACTGCTCACATGTGTTGAACAATGTTTTCATGCCAGGCACTGTGCTAGGTACTTTCAGACACATGATCCATATAACATCCTGAATAAAGGTATGATTGTCACCAATTTACAGATAAGGTAACTGAGTCTGAGAGAGGCTAAGCCTTTAAAGGACAAGTCAGAGGCACCAAAGCAGGGAAGTCCATGGAGGGTTTGAGAATCATTTGACTGGAAGAGAGGATCCATGCAGGGGGGTTGTATGAGTGCATGTGGAAGAGGTTGGAGGATCTTGAAGATCAGGCTGAGGAATTGGAACATGGCGAGAGGAAGCTAATAAATGATAGGCTTCCTTTTCTTCTTTACAGCTTTATGAAACTCACCCACAGCAAACGTGGGCTGCCACAAAGGTTTGCTCTAAAGTGGGAGAGGCGCTGGGAAGGGCTGAAGAGGTTCACTTGTATTTGGAGAATGCTCCACCGTAGGCAGGGACAGTCCTTCAACTCTCATGACAACATAAGGGAGGAAGGACCATCTAATAAATATTCTCAGCTGAGTTTTCTTCATATGTATTATGTCATTTTTAAGAAAATGGCCACTCAGTTCCCCGCCTGGATTCCAGTCCTTGAGATCTGACTAATATTTAAGTCTTACACAGCAGAGTGCTCTCAAAATCGAGAACAAGTTCTTTAACCTTTGATTCTAAGAAGTTCTTCATAGTATTGCTCCTATTTACTTCTTTACCCTCATCTTGCTCCAACTCCCATGATGCATCCCAGCCATACTTTTGTTCCCAGAAAGCACCACATTTTCTCCAAAACACTTCATCAGACCATACACTACCCCCACTCTCCATAATGCTTTGTACTTACTTCTAGGATACAACTTCTCACTGAGAATGTGCTTTTGGTCTACAATAGACTATAAGCTCCATGACGGTAGGGAGTCTCTGGTTCTCTATGGATTGCCTGCATCTGACACATCCCAGCACAGAGTCAGGACTCCATAACAATTCGCCAAATGAATGAGTAAAGAACTAAATGAGAGAATAAGTGTTCTCATCCCCTGTTTCTTATTGCTGGACCCTGGTCTTCACCTTGCCAGTGAGTTTTCCCTCTCTGTCTGACCCTAGATGCCCCCAACACCACTTTGCTCATTGATTTCCATGTCCCTTTCCAGATCTTACAGATTTCCCACCCTACTTATAGTCTGACATATGCACACACTCACTACCACCAAAAACAACAAAACTTGTTTTCTGTCTCTTTTCTGGTGCTCATTCTTTGCCAAAAACCATCATTTTGTTGCTGTTGGCCATGAAATGTTTTGGGTCTCGCGGTTCTCATTTTCTTGTCAAATCCAGCAATTATGTTTGAATGGACTCATCTGGAAAAAGGAGATGGGAAGGCTGCCTACACAACATATTGATTCTATAGCATTGTTGTTAGCAGTTCTTGGAGTAGAGGGGAAGTGTGTGTGCATGTAGTGTGTGTGTATGTTTGTGAGAGATCAACCCACAGCTTGGGATGGTCTGGCTAACTCTCATGGAATAAACAGCCTGAGAAAAACGTTGATACCCACCTGCTCATTGGAAAAGGGAAGGCCCCAGATGGGCAGTCCCGGTTCTCAGGAGGAGTTCTGCCCAGCAGGCCAAACCTGGTAGTCCAGTACTGACGATAATAATAATTTTAGCAGCCTAATTGCTAATACCTTTGAGAACTCCCTATGTTCCAGTCACTGTGATAAGCACTTTACATAGATTATTTCAATTATTTCTTACATCAGCCCTATATGGTGGGAGCTCTTATTACCCCTCTTTTACAACTAAAGAAACTGAGGCCCAGAGAAACTAAGTAGCTTGGTGTGTGTTCCATCCCACACTAAGTGATGGAACCACAATTAGAACCCAAGCATTCCAACATCAGAACTCCATCCAGTATGGAATGATTCCAAGCAGGTGCCCCTTAATCACTGAGAGTTAGACTGTGGAAGCAACACACATACAAAAACATACATTTGTTTTTACAATACAACGCTCATAACTGGGGAAAGTGAAAGAATCATTCGGTCTTAAGGAACAGGTACATAGGTTAGTTAAAAGTATCTTCCAACATACTGTATTTCTCAGCATGTTTATAACTGTGTAAGTGTGTTCCATTATACATGCAGGGAGGTCAAGGGAGCCCTGGGCTGCCACACATTGTGCTGCATGCGGAGAGTGTTCCCTGGAATTGTGCAGTATGCAGACTGCTCAGCCTCACATGGGGGCTCCAGAAGGCATGCTTCTTCATACCCATAAATTAATATAGGGGCCAAATGGAGATATGTTAAGGGGCTTGAGCTAGTGTGGCCTTCAACAACTAAATAAAAGAAAATGTGGAACAAGAACCCACCCATCACAGTAGAATAGAAAGATGTCTTTCCCACTGTGGCTACAGAGAGACTCTCCGGTGTCCTCTGCCAGCACTCCTTCCCCTTCAACCATTTCAATGTCACTTGCCACCGTTCCCTGCACACACATCCTCCCATACTTCCCAGACGGTAGAAATGTTTCTCCCCCCTCCTCAGCCTCTCCCCATCTTTCTCTACCTATTACCTCCTTCTGCAAGATGTACACATCCACCCATCCATCCATTCACTCAACAGACATTTGTGGAGCACCTACCATGTCCCAGGCCTTGAAGTAGATGCAGTGGCAGATGAGTAAGGCACTCCTCAACCTCAAGTCACTCACAGTCTAGAGGGGGATTAAACAAAGTGAGTCCTCTTCAGGCAGTTTTATAACCATTCTCTTTTTTTTTTTTCCCCCCAGCTAGAGGAATTCTCATGTTTTGGAAACATTTACGGTGTGTTTCCATATGGGCTAAGTAGCAATTTGAAACACTTAGAGAAGAACAAATATATTGTAGAAAAACAGACAATATTTTGAAAGCTATAAATCAGTAAGTTTATATGTTTGTATTTCTTCTTCATTTCTTCATTTTGTGAGGAGGCAATAAAATGTTAAGTTAAAGTTCAGTTGATTTTCTCTAGGGACTTGCCAAATTCTTGACATCACATTCTACTGTGTTTTTGAGATTCAGAGAGTCTACCCAGTGTTTGTGAAAAGTTCAGTTGAGCAAAAGAAATGTGTACGTCATTCTAGCCTGGAAGTGACCTTTTTTTTCATTAAATGTGTGAGGCTTGAGCCAGACAGCTATATGTAGTATGAAAATAATTTCATCCCCAAAGACATAAAGTAGCAGATTATCTTATGGGAACCCTAGCAGGTGAAAGACTTTTTTTAAAAAAGTCCTCTGCTATGAATATGAAGCCTCAGCTGGCCATGCATGTTCCATTTGAGACATGAAGGCTCATCTTAGGAGACTATAAGCTCCCTTACAGCAGGAACTGTGTCTTACTTGTCCACCGCAAGCACCCAGCATAGGGCTCAGTAAGTATTTGTTTGTGAACATGTTATTCTACTGATCAAAGTGGAAGTCTGTCATTCTCGGACGGCCTATCATACTCCCTAATGTTCTGGAGAAAGGGGCATTAGAGTTAATGTTTGGGGCTTTGGGGGGTGGGACAGGAGAATTGTTTTGTTTTGTTTTTGAGATATGTCACAAATCAGTAAAGACCAAGATGAAATCAATAACCTTGTCCATCAGGGCAGCTTAGAGACCCACTGACCATCCTGCTTAATGAGTAGAGCCCTTAGATGATCTGCTCTTCCCTATGATTAGCAAAGAAAATAATTGTATTTCCACCTCTAGTACGCTTATTACTTTGAGGTTTTGCTGTATTTTCACCTCAGGCATTGTAACCAGCCCTTTCTATGGCTCTAGACCCTTGCATGTCTTCCAAAGGCTATACAAAAGCATTAAGACGCGACAAGCCTTCCCACCGCCCCACACTGCTGCGGCAGTACACCTTGGTCTGGATCACCTGTGAGATCGATTCAGGAATAGGAAGTGCCCTAAGAAGCATGCTTGGTCTGAAAAACACTATATGTCATCTCACCTTCAAGTGGAATTGGATGTCACAACCTTCTTTCTGTCTGACTTGGCATTCGCATGTGATTTGACTTGGTGATGAGAAGTGTAACAAAACTATGAGAAATTTTCCTTCCAGAGCACTTCTTAAGGAAGCTTCGTGGTTTTACAGGAAATTTATGTTGCTTAGCATTCATGAAATGCGCCATTATTGAGAAGGTTCAAGGCCAAATAGACCCATTTCATCTGGACATATTTAGAACTCACAATAAAGAAAGGTAAAAAAATGAGTTGGTGAAATAAGGACATTTTTATCATTTTATTCCACACCTATTTTTCATTTTCTCTCCTATCCTGTAATAACTTCTCAACATAGTGGACCTCATATACATTTTCAGAGGATTTTCATATTCTTATCTATTGAATTATATAGCGTCAGTAAATCCATTACAAATTCTCATTCCCAACTCTTACAGTTTGGCTACAAAGATTCAGAAAGAAACCAAGACATTAAGGAGAAGCCAGTGGCTGCAGTGGCAGGGTCTGGATTCTGTTTGTATCCATCATAAATGTCTTTGCCAAACCAAAATGGTTCCAAGTTGTGGTGTAGTTCCGCTGCCTGCCTTCAGGTGTTTGTTTGGAAGAAGACGTGTGGTGGCTGTGCTTTGAGTTCACCTCCCACCCAGGGAACCAATCCTTCAGGTTTTACCCTGTCGTCCACCCTTGGTGCGGGTGGACACCGCTGCATCAAATCTGTGCTAATGTTCTTTTCTTGACCTAGTGACAGGCAGGCCCTTACTGATCCAAAACAGACTCCTCAATTTGAAATTTAGGTGTTTAGTAGTAAAAGGAAACCATTTTTTAAAAAAAGAAATACATTGTTGGAGCACCTGGGTAGTTCAGTCCGTTGAATATCTGACTCTCGATGTCCGCTCAGGTTCATGGGATCCAGCCCCTGCATCAAGCTCAGCGCTGGGTGACATCCTGCTTGGATTCTCTCTCTCCCTCTTCCTCTGCCCCTAGCCTGCCTCTCTCCCCCTCTCTTAAAAAAAAAGAAAAGAAAAAGAAATATGTTGTTAAAAACAAGAACTATGTTTTCTTAATTCCTGTGTGTGCGCTGTTGTGGTTTTCCTATCTTTTGGTTCATCCCAAGGAATAAATGTGATTCTTCTTCCTGAATAGCTGAAGAAATAAACTGTCCATCCCGAGAGCCATAGTTAGATGCCTCCTATGAACCAACTCTTCCTAAATTTGGAAAGCTGTCGATATAGAACCAATATTGGATTGATTTTTGTTCTCATTTTATTTTTCCTAATTTAGTATCCTCCTGCAGAACCAGTTACCATATGATATGCACCCTCAGAAACTAAGTAAACTGTTGTGTGGTACATGAAAGAAGTCATGTAGATTTGGGCTATTTCCTCCAGAATTATATAAAATGAGTCTTTATACTTGCTTCTGCCTCCCGTTGAGGCTGGATAGTAATTCATTCATTTTTTTTTTTTTTTACTCATTTACTCAATTCATACATTCATTCAAAGCATTTGTTAAGAACCAATTGTATGCCAAGACATGAAAAAAATAGAAAATAGTGAAGATCCTTGCTATTTTCTTGGGGAGACAATATCTACATGCATGAAACAATTTAGTGCTAAGAGTTATTTAAAGTGTGAAATTTAGGTGTAATAATAATAATAGATGATATTACATAGCATTTGCTATGTGCCAGGAACTCTTTATGTGTCCTACATATATTAATCCTCACAACAGTCTTACCAAGTAGCCCCTTTTAGGATCCCATTTTACATGTGGTGAAACTGAAGCACAGAGAGATTAACTAACTAGCAGCTGGTAAAGAGCAGAGCCAGGATTTGAATCCAGGCAGTCTGGCTCTCGGGTCCAGGCTTTTTGGCCACGGCCTCCCATTGTATATCTATTCTGTGTAGAATTAAATGCTGCAGCCTGAGGTCACTTGGGGAAGCTGTCAGTGGAAGATATGGTTCTTGAGTAGAACCTTCATGATGGTATAAAGTGTAGACTGAAAAGGGAGGACATGGACTTCCTTTAAAAAAAAAAAAAAAGATTGATTTATTTTGGAGAAAGAGAGAGAGAGAGACAGTGTGAGGCCGGGGCGGGGGGAGCGGGTGTGCTGGAGAGAGGCAGAGGGAGAGGGAAAGCACACTCCCCGCTCAGCATGGAGCCTGATGTGGACTCAATCCCAGGACCCTGAGACCATGACCTGAGTCAAAACTAAGAGTTGGACGCTCAACTGACTGAGCCACCCAGGCACCCCAGGACTTGGACTTTCTAAGAAGCAAGGTTAGCAGGAAGAAAAGCTGGGACTTAGAAATGAATACGGTATGATAGGAGGAATGACTAGCTTGCAAAATGGTGTGAGAAAACTTTTATATAGGTCTTTGAGCACCAGGCTTAAACGTTCAAACAGAAATCCATAGGCAAGTGTAAAAGCAAAGACCTGACTCATTCAGGCACTGATATAATTACAGCACTGAACAGGACCTCGGAAAGCATCAGTTCCAACTCCTCCTTTGGTAATTATGGAATCCAGAGATTCCACAGTTCCATAAGAGGGTTGAATTCCATAAAGGGATTGAAATGACTCCTAGTGTCACTTACCTAGCAGCAGTGCTAGAACAGAGCAAAGCTGTCCTGATTCATCATTTAATGCCATTTCCGATGTTTCAGGCCACTCTGGAAGGTTTACCTGGCAGAGGCATGTGGTTCAGCTTAGAAGGGACAGACAGAGGCAGGGTGACCTGTGAGCCATTGTTGCAAAATCCAGGTGAAGCACAAGAGGCCTGGGCTCAGTGGTGATGGTAAACTTTCCCAAAAAGGACTGAGAGAATTTGATTGAATGAAAGAAAGGAAAGAGCCGGGGTGGCTCCAAGTTGGCATAGCTTTGACAGAAATGGGGAAAGTGGACAAAGGTGCCACTCGGGCAGAGAGATCATCAGCTTGGGTTTAGTACCTGTGAGAGAGAGGTGACTTATACCTCGTCCATGTGGCACCTACTGTAACCTGATCAGATTCCATTAAGCGGTTGCCCCCCTCATCAGTGTGGGAGAAGGTTCTCCCCGAGACTGACACTGAGATGAAATGCTTTGATATGATTGTCTGCTCCATCCTGGCCTCCTCTTTGGTGACTTCTTCTGCTGCCGATCTGCCTCCTGGGTGTTCACTCCCCTCAAAGGCTGAACAGTATAGTGGTAAAGGGTGTAAGCTCTGAAGGCAGATGGCCTGAGTTTGAATCCTGCTCTGCCACTCTGTACTTGTGTGACTTGGGCAAATTGCTTAACTTCTTTGTGACTCAGTTTCCTCATCCATAAAGTGATGCTGCGATCAGTACTTAACCATCTAGCACCAATGTGAGTATTAAATGAACTGACCCATGTAAAGCACTTTGAATAGTACTTACATGCGGCAAATGATTGTTGCTACTCCATGATTCCACTCTGCTCCATTGTGGTTCCAGAGTGTTCTTCCTCTGTGACAGCCTGGAGAAGTGGAGCCCTTCCTTCCCACCAGGCACCCAACTCCCTGCAGCTGCTGTTGTAATCTTAGCGGGTTTCCTTCACCACAGGGAGCCCCCTCTGCTTCTCCAGCAAAGGCCATCGTGGGCCCCAGGTCGCCTCATCACATCTGAGTCCCTGTCCAGTAAAGCATCTTTCACCCTCACACATATAAACGCACAACTCAACTTTGTTCCCAGGGGGGAAAGTGATCCCTTTCTCCATTTTCATGCAACCTCACAACATAAAATTGTGATTAGGCCATTCGGCTTTCACCCAAGAACTCTCAGATTAAGCAGATCACCCTGTCCTGGAGTTCATCTAGTTAAAGGTTCAAAAGTAAACTGTCTACTTCTGATGCAGGGCTGACAGGGATTAAAAGCAAACGCCTAAGAGGCAGCAGGACCTAGATGCAAATGCAGGCTTCACATTTCCTAGCTACGGGACTTTGGATCAGATAATACCTCAGAGTCCTGATTTCCTCACTTATAAAATAGGAATATTAACACCTATATTGCTTGTTGTAAGGATTAAAAGTTATAAGCCTTGGCAAAGCAACTTACCTGGCACATAGTAAGTGCTCAATAAACTCTGACTCTCATTGTTACTGTTGTTATTGTCAGCTGCTATGACTGCATCATCCTCCAAGCTCTAACAGGTATTTCTGTGTCATTAAGAAAATGACTATAAAGCAACCCCCGGTTATGAGTATGCCTAATGTTTAAAAATACTGGAAAGGTAAAAAATAAAGAAATTTAAGAAATTTAAAAAATAGTAATAATAAATAAAATTGAAAGCACATCTCTTATAAACAGCAAAAAAATAAAATAAAATAAATAAAAATACTGGGAAGATTTTGTTTTGGCTTCTTTTGGCTTCAGTAACTGAACCACGTTGTTGCTGGTAATGACAGGCAACGTACATTGGAAGCCATCAGAGCAAAGCAACAGCCAAACCATAATCTCATTGTTTTTATTTCATCTGAAATGTAGGCTGGAGGTGCCAACGGCAGGGCCACTAGCCAAGAATTTCAGTGATCTCTGTTGGCCAGAGGAACTCAGTGCCATGAGCCACTGAGCTATTGCAGAAAGAGCCATTTGAAGAGACTCTTCACTGCTGTAAGGTCCCAAGTCATTATGGTGATGGTACTGTCTGCCTTTTTTCATATTTTTTATAAAAATATCATAGGCCATGGAGCAGTTTTAGGCTTTTTTGACAGCTCTCTGAGGTACACAGATAAGCTAGACATGACAATTCACAGCTGGCTTCCTCTGACACTGAATTTTAAAAGTAGAGCGAGGTGACTTCTCTAGCAATACAGAAGAGGAGGCAGAGACACCCCCAGATCCCTAAAGGGTTCTGTGCAAATGACACCAGATTCATGACTGTGCCTGTCCATGAAGGTAACCTTGAGGGTCCTTCCGCCCAATCTTAACTGCAGTGATATTCTTATTCCTCCTCTGGGCATTCATCAGAGAACAGCCAGGCTTAGCTTTGCAGCAAGATGGAAATTAACTCCCCTGGTCCCCAATAGTCAAGGGCTCGTTGGGTTAGAATTCTAGCTGACTATTTGCCACACATATTTTCCTTTCTTTTGTATTATGTTCTCCGGCATCCCTACTGCCTATTACTCTGCTGTGTCATATGTCTTCTTCTAATTTGATTTGAGACATTTTAAAAGATGGATTTCCATTAGATACTAAAAAAACTAAACCCAGGGAGAAGTTTAAAATAAAGAAGGTGTTCTACAGGTCTCTGCTTGATTATTGAACAAAGATTATAAATACAGGGGGCAGAAAAGCTGCCCTCTGATGAAATATCTTCCAGAATCTGCAGAGGTAGGACCCAAATGGGGGCTCTAGTTTTCCCATTCCCTTTAAATCAAATTTTAGTGGAGAGCCATATCTCTTAATACTACTACTCCCCTGGCCTGCCCCCACCCTTCCCACTCTGATATGCCACCGTCCGTGCCTGTCACGGCTGTCACTTGAAGAGTTCTGACTAATCTCAGCTTTGAGGAATTAAATGGAAGGATATAGAGAAGCTCACAGACTCTGTGTAAAGGTCAGAGAATCAGGCTCAGAACCCACATAGGGAACAAAAGGAGCTCACAGCCCCTGTTCTATCATGTACACAGCCTGGCTCAGGCACTGCTGTCTCTGGGGACTACATGCCATGGCTGGTACTCTTGCCCCTGAACAGTAGTTGCCAGCACCACCAAAATGAGCCCTAAACTGTCCCGACATCTCTATGTCACTCACTCCAGTAGTAAAGTCCCCAGCCAAGCACCCAATTATCCTCCTTCCAAACCCACAGTGGTGAAGTCCCCAGAACACGGGTTGGGATTCAGGTGATGGGCAGCCAAAATATAATAAATATTCACATTCTCGTCCATCCTTCTCTACTTGCTCCCTTTGTACTTTAAATCTAGTATAGTGCTGCTAGTTTTTCTTCCAAAAATATCTTTTGATACTTACAGTATTATTATTCCCATTTCACGAATGGGAAAACCAGTGTCTTAGTTCGTGATGCTATAACAAAATGGCACACACCGAGTGGTTTAAACAACAAGCATTTATTTCTCACAGTTATGGAGGCTGAGAAGTCCAAGATCAAAGTGCCAGAAGACTTGGAATCTAGTAGGGCCCACTTCCTGGTTTGCAGATGACCATGTTCTTGCTGTATCCTCACAGGGCAGAGAGAGCTCTGGTCTCTTTTTCTTCTTCTAAGGGCATTAATCCCATCAGGGGGGTGCTGCTCATTGACCTCATCTAAACCTAATTACCTCCCAAAAGCCACACCTCCAATACCACAACACTAGGGATTAGTGCTTCACATATGTCTTTTGGTTCGGGGAGGGGGGTTTATTTTGGATTTTAGGGAGACACAAACATTCAGTTCATAGTACAAAGTCTCAGAGAGGCTAAGTTACTATGGAAAGCCATAGAAAATATTTATTACTTCTGGATTTTTTGCTTCATGAATGGGTTTTTAAACACTATTACGCATTTTGTTTTATTTTTTTATCGTTTGTTTTTAAATTTTTGTGTTTTTGTTTTGCCAGTGGAACATTTTACATTTGTCTAATGAAACCTTACAAGAAATCTCAGTATCTGAGGCAAATAAAAGCAGAGCTACTGAGGTTAAAGAGTAAGAGAGAACAGAACCTCATCTGCCCGGCCTCACACTCCTCATTTCAAACACACAAAACACTACTGAGGTTTACAAACTGCTGTTGTTTCCTCAGAAAGAGAGCTTGGCCATTCCTGGTGCGTTTCCTGTCACTATCCCTCCAGCCCCAGGCTCAGGGACTGGAAATAGCTCTGAGTTTAAACAGAGAATTAACTATTCATACCCAAATTTATCCATGGCCATGGTCCCACATTTGTTCCATAGAACTCTTGTTCATCAGGATATTAATAAATGATAAATGAGAAAAATAAAAAGGTTTTGTTAATGTTGAATTTCTCATCTCAGCTAACTAGATGGAAAGCAAGAAATTTGTAAAAATTAAAAATACTTCTTACCTCTGAGGAAGAACTCTCAAAGAGTACTGTGACTCTCCAAAGAAGAGGTAGAGTATCTAGAATTTTCCAAACATTTGACCAGAGTCCTATTTTTCAAGTTGCATTTCTCAGGGCCAATCTCTTGGAGTTTTTGGTTTCATCTTTAAATGCCTACTAACCATTTGGCTATCTTGGAAGCAGGATGAGTTGGTTCTTACCCAGCCATTTTTTTTTTTTTTTAACAAGGATTCTTGTAAAGCTTGTATATCCCAGAAGAACTGCTGAATTCACCTGGGAAAGGTAGACCCCTATGGGTCCCTTACATCTGAACGATCTGCCTTATGCGGCATTTCTCTGGAAGGTAAGGGTATAGACATGTGGCTCAGAAGCACAGAAAATCCTCGGCCTGGATACTCTCAAGAGAGTAACAACAGTAATTACAACTCTCTAATTAAAAGAGATCTATAAAATTCAATTATGAAAGGCAGTGAGGTGAAGGGAAATTTGCTTTCAGATTCACTCTTTTTAAATCCTGGTGATTATATATTTACCTCTCAAGGGAAACGAAGGTGTCTCCAAAGGTCTGTTCCAAATGCAGGAAGGAACCTAAATTCTGGAGAAGAAATGATTTCGCCGGGTGGAAGGCATCTAGCTGCCCGGGGCAATTTACTCCAGATAACGGCCATGACTTCCCACTGCACTCTGTCCAAGTCAAATGTGTAGCCTGGTTTATGCATGGCTCACAGTTCCCCTGTTGCCTTTTGCCTCAAATGAGACCTACTCAGTCTGGAATCTAGTCCCTTCCTCGACTGTGTCTCTTTATCTCACCGATTCATTTCTCACCTTAGATAAATCACTTACCCAGTGTGAGCCTTGGGGTTTTTACAGGGGTTAGTAAAATTGGAGCAATCCTAACTATTCTGTCAATTCTGAGTGTTGTGGCAAGGATCACAAGTGTCGAGCAGGACCAAGAGTAGCCCACCTTGTGTTAATTAGAAAAAGGTACCCTTTCTGGAAGTATGCAGCCTTCTAGTCAGACTTGGCTACTAGCTTAGGCTAGATCGCAGCCCCCGGCACCCCCCCAGCCCCCGGCACCCCCCCTCCAGCCTGGTACAACCCTAGCAGCAGCACACTTGGTATCAATAGAAGCAGAAGAACTGTGTAAACTGCAAAGCGCTGTCATCAGGTAGTGCTGTGGAGCCAGCAGTTGGGAGCAAGACCACTGAGGTTCTGGGGCTCTTTGCTGGCTCTGCCCTAACACCTGTGTTAGGTGTCAGTGACTCTCTGAGCTCCCATGTCCTCATGTGTCAGATGACGATGACGACAACTAGGATTTGAAACTTAGGTGAGATAATGCCTGAGAAGTACCCAGAATATAGTAAGTACCCAATCAATGTTAGCTGTAACTACCATCATTTATAAAGCATGGAAAAATGGACTTTCAGGCATTATTGTCATTTTTAGAGTAACATAGATCCTATGTTCTAGCCAAGTTAATCTTCTTCTTCTTGATATAATAACAATTTGTCAATCTCAATGCCTTTCCCTATGCTGCTTCTCTCTAGGAAGCAAGTCACCCTTTGCCAATCCAAAGTTCTCATTTTACCATTCCCTTGGTACTTTCCAAATCACCTACACTATATTATAATATTTTTGGAGACTAGTTATTGGAACTAGTTAATATCTTATAAAAAGCATGGGACAAAATTATATATTCATGACCTCAATTTATTAAAAAAATATTTTTAAAAACATGCACACAGGTAGTCCACTCTTTGCACAAGCTTGATATACGTGAATTTCACTTACCATGTGTTAAATAACAGCAGTGTCTCAACAATGCTGTTTAAATTTCAGTTACCCCAGTATATTAACTGTGAGTAACTGCCTGAAGTAACACTTCACTGCTAGCAATTCAGTGCACGAATCACCGTGTAAATGACAGAGGCATATCAGGATCAGTAACCAATCACATCACTTCTTTCCAAGTCTGTCCGTCATTGGTCACATTGCAACTGTTACTCCGTTCACATACAGACAGCAGAGTGTGCGATTGTGTTGCTTCCTTGTCTTCCAGTGATAAACCCACATGGCGTTTTTTAAAAAATGGTTTATTGAAAGAGGGAATTGCTCAACAATGATGGAAGTGCAGCAAGGAAATGAAAAGTGGAAGGGAAATTTTAATCAGTGGGAGTAGAGTTATAAAAGAAATAGCTACCCATGGATGTTGACACTATCACAGTTGGAGAGACCCCTCATATGGAGCCAGAGGAACTTAGGGAAGGCAAAACTGACAGAATTGAGGCAAGTGGTTGGGAAGAAAGGGATGGAAATGTCCTAGAGGAAGTGGTGCCGGCAAAAAACCCACTTTACCTTAAAGATACTCTCGAAGATAATTCACATCATTAAAAGTGCAAAGGATAAAATACTGGAAGCTGATCTAAACTGAGAAAAGAGTATGACAATTTGCCAAGGCATAGAAATGATTGCTCTGTATCATAACTTACACAATGCGAAATAGACAAGAGCTACTCAGACAATTTCTGTTGCCTTTTTTAATAAAATTAAATAAAACACTTTCTTTTTCAGTGTTTCTAATATTTGAAGTTACAGAGCACTAAATATGAATTTTACTATTTTTTATTTCCCTTCACATGTATTACCAACACCAAGAGAGTTTTTCATGCTTTGACAAAAAATGTAAAAGGTCACAGAACAATTGTAATTTCCCCATTGATTATTAAAATGACTTTGCACCGTTTCAGTTTGCATGGTCATTTTTATACCATGCAGTCACAACTGCCTGTACCTGTATCTCCAGAGAAACAAATGCTTAGATGAAAATATACCAAAAAGCATGGGCATTAGAATTATGACTGATTTTAATTATCTCCTCTGCAATTGTATTTTCACTGAAATACTGAAAATCAGTATTTTCAAATTGTTCTACAATTAGCACATAATGCTTTTATAATCAAAGAAGAAATTGTTATTAATAATAAAAATTGGGGGGCGCCTGGGTGGCTCAGTCGTTAAGTGTCTGCCTTCGGCTCAGGTCATGATCCCAGGGTCCAGGGATTGAGGATCGAGCCCCACATCGGGCTCCCTGCTCGGCGGGAAGCCTGCTTCTCCCTCTCCCACTCTTCCTGCTTGTGTTCCCGCTCTCGCTGTCTCTCTTTCTCTCTGTTAAAAAAATAAATAAAATCTTAAAAAATAATAATAAATATTGGTTTAAAACTCAGCTCCAGGGGCACCTGGGTGGCTCAGTTTGTTAAGCGACTGCCTTCGGCTCGGGTCATGATCCTGGAGTCCCGGGATCGATTCCCGCATCGGGCTCCCTGCTCAGCGGGGAGTCTGCTTCTCCCTCTGACCCTCCCCCCTCTCATGCTCTCTCTCTCTCTCTCTCTCATTCTCTCTCTCAAATAAATAAATAAAATCTTTAAAAAAATAAATAAATAAAACTCAGCTCCATTGGGAGTATGGTTGGCCCTCTCTGTCCTGGGCTCAGGACCCCTCAACCAAGATATGATTAAGATGTCTTGTTGCTGATAGATAGTTCTATAAAGGCATTTGGATTATTGTCTGTGATTCGTTAATTATATATAGATAGTATATATAAAGTGTTATCCTTCCTATCCCATGGAGCCCTGACTAATGTTCTGTATATATAATAGATGCTCAAGAAATGTTTCTAACCTGGCTCTCAAAACCCTGCTGCATCTGGGGAAAATTACCCCAGAAGCAGCAAGGAAGACATCAGATGATACTTGAACACATTTTAAGAAATGTCATATAAAATTATTTATGTGTTTCACTCATTTAATTGAAAATTAAATTTTTCTTCTTCTTCAAACAACACAGTAGTTGAGAATCTAGAGGCCTCTACATCATGATGGTTACATTTTTGGTTTCCATGGTAACTGTAATGCAGCCTCAGAATCTTGACACATTTCTTTGGATTATAGCAAATGGGATTAAATTTTTTCTTTATGTATACATATAAAAGCAAAGTTGTGAGTGTTATGGAAACCACAATTTCTGTTTCTTAAACATTAGCCATTAAAAATTAACACAGTGTCTCACAAGTAATTTTTTAAATGGATGTCCTTTGTTCAAAAGATATGAGACGCAATGAAAGACAAAATCTGTGCATTCCTAGTGGCAGAAGCTGACTTCTTTACAGGCCCATCCTCAAGTCAGCTCAGGCACGGTGTCGGAGCTTGGAGAGGCAGGCCGAGGTGGCCAAGGCGGCAGGTGCATAATGCCATTTTTCTCACTCAGCTTGGTACACGGTGCATTTTGTAGTTTTAACCTAGACCACCTTCTTCTTTTTCCTGGCCTCCTGAAAAATCGTATCTCATTGCCTCGCCCTGAGCTGAGCTTAGTGGGATGGAACTGAGGCCTGCATCACCAAGCCCCCGCCTCCAAAAGGAGGTGACCTGGAGAACAGAGCTGGGGAGGGCCTCCACCATGTTGTCAGCTAACAGCACTAGATTTCCCCACCTGACGAAGAGGAGGTTTTTGTCGTTTTTGCCAAAGAAAGACTCTGTCTTCCTTCTGAGACTTTATAATTCACCTTTTCCTGACGCATGTGGACAAGTGAAAGCAAAGACAAGTAAACTGTAATTTCAAAATATATCTAGAATCTTTAGCTCTCCCTCCACCCAGGCTTTTTTTTTTTTTTCTTTTTAACAACAACTATGGAAAGCTTTACTTTCAGTTCAGGCAGTTCACCCACATATTTGTCAAGCACAGGTTTGATTAGCATTCTGAAACCATAAGGTTGCCAATACTCAGTTTTATTCTAAGGAGAATCTTCTTATATTCTTTTTCTTCTAGGTAATTTCATCATGAAAAATAGGTGTTCATGGCAGAAAGGTTTCACAGAACAAGTTTTAAGTATTTCAGAACTACTTAAAAAATAAAATAGCTGAATTGCTTATAAAGAAATAACCTCTGAAGTCCTATTTTGAATTTAAAGGATGACCCAAACAGAATCTTTCATCTGTACTCATATTTGCCTCGAACACAGCAACTCCTATAAACATTGTCTACTCCTAACCCCTAGCACCTCTAACCTCTTCACTTTATTTGATTTTTTTATTAACATATAATGTATTATTTGTTTCAGGGGTACAGGTCTGTGATTCATCAGTCTTGCACAATTCACAGCGCTCACCATAGCACATACCCTCCCCAATGTCCATCCCCCAGCCACCCCATCCCTCCCACCCCCCCTCCACTCCAGCAACCCTCCTTGCAGGCTTACGATACTATACCTGTCACAGTTGAGAAATGAATGACTGTTTGCAGAGTTATGTCAGTCCCAGCTGACAGTTGGCCACTGCACATAAATTTCTGTGCCTCTCAATGGTTTTTCTTTGGGGCCCTCCCCTCCGGGAGACTATGGTCAGTACACAAATGGGCCGACAGAGTGAACTGTCCAATGGCAAATCCAATGGATTCTCTTTGCTGTGCTGGAGCTTGTGTGGCTTCATTACCAAAGAGAATAATCCATTTCAACCCTGACTCCCACTTCTGGATACCAGGACACTTTTTTGATATTTTAAGTACAAAATTGAAGATGGCAATTTGAAATATGGTTGATATACATATATGAAGCCCAGCTCTCCACTGCTACAAAATTTCCATTCCTCCTTCCCAAGACTAGAATCCCCATTCTTTCTGAACCAAAGATGGGGCCAAATGGCTTGGCATACACAGGTGTACTTTTGGGGACAGCAAAGCAGGGTGTGTGAAATGGAAATACCAGAATGAAATTATTGTTGGAACCTAGATGAACTCCGGGCATTTCTTATACTGTGTCCAGAGACTTGCTAAGAACAGGAAGCAATTGCATGTTTGAATCATCTACAGCAGGAATTCAATTCCCCATTACACTTGGAAATGGGAAATAGGGTGGGAAGGGTCTCTGCTATTTATAGGTAGCAGGACTTCTGTGAGAGCTGTTAAGCAAAAGCAGAATTGACTGCATTTTCATTCCTTCCTTTGGAGAAGGTGTTGTTAGGGAAACTGCTCAAGCTTGTGTAGAAGAGAAAGAGCTGAATGATAGACTGTTGGGTTAGCTCTGGATAATCCAGCCTCAACAGAGGAGGAGCGGAGTCCTGAACTACGCTGGAAACTGAAAGAGGGAGTTTGGGGTATTCTTAAATCTTCTGTATCCTCCATCCCCCCCTCTGGATACCCAGAGTTCATATGGACCAGGGGGCCAGGGTTTTTGGAATAGCCAGACTAGACACTTATAAAATATGATTTGAGAGTTTCTGAAAGACCGCAAAGCTCTATCAATCCTCTTACTCTGAAATTCTGCCTTTTCAGGTTTGAGTTTTAAGCCCAGGCATTATTGCCAGGGATCCTTTTGAACTCACATTTGTTCCCTTGAAATATATATTATTAGCTCTGATTTCTCACAACAGAGGCTGGGGAACAGGATACTCTGGAATAATGGAACATGAGACTGGTAAAGTTTGATTATATGAAAAAGGATGAGAACAAACCTGCTTCTGGGGTGAAACCAACTATGAAAGTATCCTTAACCGTGTGAAGATTCACCCCTGCGCTACAGTGTCAGAAAGAAAAAGAATATTAAAGGAGGAGAACACGGGGTGAGCCCTTGACAGCGCCAAATCCAGCTACATCTATCACATCAAAGAAGGCAAGAGGAGGGCCCCCTGTCTCGCGGAAAAGGCAGTCAGTCAGGGTGTGTTGAGGATGATATTGCGGATCAATTACATGCCATGGAACAGAAAACACTAACTTTTCCATTTGGTTTGGACTGTGGCTCATTAACATTTTTCAATAAATAGCTTGCCTTCCTTCAAGTCTCAGGCAAAAAAAAAAAGGGTCTTCAGCATTCTGATTTTCTTTTAATACTAAAATATTGCCAATAATTAATTCATGGTATTCGAATGTGAATGGCATATGAGTTCCACAATCTCGAATTTCTAATTCCTCCTTTTTAGAGTTTGCAGGGGTTTATATGTATTTTGGTTTGGACTTGTGAAAAATGTTTTATTTCTGCTGGTGTGGAAATCATGGCTACCTGCTGTTTTCTGGAGCCGTGAAATAGAAGTCTTGCCGCTTGCAGAACTAATGTTCTTACAGATGTTCCTCTCTCGCCCTTTTGATTAAAAAGCGGCAACTGCGAGAGACAGGGCCTGGGACGGAGAGTTGCCATTATTTTTATGTCTTCTTTTGTCACAGTAATTCTCAACCAAGGCTTCACATCAGACTGAACTATGCAGCTTTTTAAACTGTGGAATGTCCAAGGGAAGAGCCCAGCGTGTGTGGTGTGTGTGCGCGCGTGTGTGTGTGTGCGTGCACACACATTTAAATTCCACAGGGACTCTGATGCATAGCCAGAATCAAGAACTCTCACTTTATTGATTTCAGTGAATATCTGCAAACGGTTTAAGTCTGGGGTTGGAAGGTGATTCAAACCTCTCTTTTAAACTAATACTTACCACGTAAGATCCTGCCAGACGATAGATCAAAATATTTGGTGTGTCCTCCTCTGTCTGCCTCTGTTGCTTGCATGGAAATTAGGAGACGTCGACTCCTTCATGAATTACCATGTGGCTGAAGGTGCCAAGTGTCCTCACTAATGACTTTTTAAATACACCACGTTATACAAGAGCGGGATTGTTTTGCCGTGTCAGGGTGGTGGCCTGGGCTGGGGCTGAGCCCCAAGGTTCATGGTGAACCGGGGCCGCCTCTGTGGCCTGTGGACACAGCGTGCTGTGTGGGCGCGTCGGTGGAGGAGAGAGTCATCCTGAGCAGAGCCCCGCTGCCCTGGTTCAAAAGTTCATGGGCCCAGCAAGGGCGGTGGTAGAGTAGAGGCCAGACAGAAGTGCTTTCTTTCACACAGGAGAATGGCGGGAAGCAGCGTGGCTCCCTGTCCTGCCGGCCGAGGCGCTCCGTGGTACGATGCATGTCTGATTTATCTCTGTGCTCCCACATCAGCTAGCTCATGCCTTGGCACAGAGTAGACGATATCCGTTGCAGTATTTATCACGTTAGGAAAAAAATGCCTGAATGAATATGTACACTAGAGGTTATGTCACCTCACGGATGAATGCCCTCTTTTACAAATTGCAATTAGGCTCATTGGATAGAGTAAATGCATATTTATAAAAAGAATATTTACATGTCAGTCAAATGCCATGCAATTTTTTTGTGTGTGTAGTGTCTAAGTCCGCCACAAGTTTCCTCATCTGTAAAATGGGGATAATAGTAGTACCCACTTCACAAGGCTGTGTGAAAAACAAATGAGTTAATATATGCAACATACTTAGACTATTCTATGGTAGTAGTAAGTGTTCTGTAAGTATTAGATCTGAGTTACTATTAACGAAAGGGGTGAAGAGATTCCTAGACCAGATGAGCTCTAAGATCCTTCCAATTTTAGGGACCCAGCATGCAAACTGAGTTTTGAGTGGTCTCTGAGGGAGGAGGCCAGCTTCCCTCAAAACCTGGGGACGGTTTCGGAGAACAGTGGGGAGGAGGCAGGGGCTTGGAAACAAAGAAGGCTCTGAAGACAGAGGGTCGCTGCCCCTAACTTTGGCTGTTAATACTCATATGGAGTTTGAAGAAAGGGGAAAAAAGCCCTTTTATGTCATTTCCTTCTCTCCCAGTGGAAAGTTCCCTATTTTGAATTTCCTTCGGCTCTTCTTTTGTGTCTTCTTTGGCCCTTAAAGGATTTAAAAAGAGAGAGAAAGAGAGAGAGTGAGAGAAAAACAGCTTTGCTGTAGAGAGGAGAAAAAAAAGAAAAAGGAAAAACAACCAAACCAAAACAAAAAGAGAAATTAAGGTTACAGTCTGTAGTCACAGACACAAAGTGGCGCCAGGAGCCGAACCTTCATCCGTCGCCTTCCTGCTGACCGCGGAAGCACGCGAGGTCTGAGAACTAATGAGACAGACTGTTGGGGGGGGTGGAGGGCAGTCTCGCCGGCTTGTTGTCACATGCCATTGCGTTTCTAAGGCAGGCAAAGTTCCCTTGGTCACTCTTGGTCTTTTTTCTTCAAGGTTGGTAGTCAAGGTTCTGAATGATAGTGACCTCCCGCGTAAAATTCTCTCTGTTAAATGCGGAAACAAGTGTGGTCTTGCGACCCTCCTACTTCTCTGCACCTGGTTCCCTTTGGAGTCTAGTCCCCTCTCAGAGTGACGGCCAGGTCCTCAGGCTTTGGAGAGGCAGCCAGGAGCCCCCTCTGGCCACCCTGATCTCCAACCATCACATAGATTGCCCACTGTTCTCACCTGGAAAAAAAAAAAGTTGTCAGAAGACCTGAAATCACAAATCTGAAAGCCCCTGCACTTTATAAAGTCAAGGTGACATTGATACTGTTCTAATCTGTAAAAATTACAGCCCTATTTTTCTCCAGAAAAGGTATAAACAAGAAGACAGTTTGGTTTGTATTTTATCCCTTTTCTTAGCTCACGCTCTCCTTTGGATTGCCAAAGGGAATGAGTTACTTGAACACAGACGCAGAATTATTATAGTGGATTGCAAAAGAAGATATGCCGAAGCTCAGGGGCTTAATTTTTTGCTTCATTCAGTAACAAACTTCGGAAGAGCACCAGTAATTGCGACATAATTTATTTATCAACCGGGATCCAGACTACTCCCTAGCAGTTGATTTCTGAAATGCATTTGACTTTTGCAGAGTGCTATATCCAAGGTGAGAGAGGCTAGAAACAGATGTAGAATTACAATTACCAAAGGGAGAAGAGTTCGCCGAGAGTATTTAACCACACTGGCAACTGGCCACCCAACCCTGGGTCTTTCTTCACAGTCCCTGACACATCCATTTGTGAAGGAGGTTACACCCACACAGTTACAGCTCAATAACAATTTCCTTGATAAGCCTTTATTTTTCTGCAATTTAGAATTTAAGACCGCAATTTTATCTATACCGTCTAAGCCCAGAATTTATTTTTGGCTTTCTCAAAGAAAGTTGCACCCATTTAACTTTGCCTGACAATAGAAGAGAAAAATGTTTTATAAAAATACAGATTTTAATTACCTAGGCAATTTGCTTCTCTGTGAACCAACAAAACCCGGCCATTGCCAAAGGCAGGGAGCCAGATGAAGTGGAGAAGTGGTCAGATACAGAAGGCAGTGCCAGGGGCTTGCAGCAGGCAGCCGTGCCGATAGCCTGGGTTAGTAATGTGCATATTATTTTAATGACCTATTAGCAGTTGTCATTGAGATGAAAATTGTGTGATTAAAAAAAAAAGGATATTTAGGCAGCAAGTTTTAGGACATAGAGGGAAGGTATATTTTTCACCATTAACTTTCAGAAGCAGTCTGATGGCCAGATGTTGGCTTTCGAGCTGCCTCTCCTAGCCCGAGGGCTTCTCCTGGCATTTCCTGGGCAGACCCCTTTCCTGGTCTCCCCTGTGCTCTGGGTAGAGGTGAGCCCCAGCTTTTGGACCTCTGGCCTGGGTTAGGTGGATAGCAAGCCAACATGACTGCGAGGGAGAACCCGCTGGCTTCTAGCCCTTAGGTCTAAGCTTCTATTTGTTTCAGGAGGCCACCTTTTTGTTCCAATTTTCTGTGCTGCCTTTGAGGAGGCTTTTACTGCCTTGGAGTTTGACATGCGTCTCTCAGGAGAGAAGATTCTTGTGACTTCAGTCTGGGTCACCTACCTTCCTCCACCTCCTTAGTAAGAGGAAACTTTTGCCCAAAATGTTTTCGCGTCAATACATGTTGCCTATTTCCCTTTGCTTGTCCGGTGGTTGCTCAGAGTTGGTCGTGAAACTCCCAGCCTGAGTCACTAAAAGACTAATGAAAGCATTTTGTCTGGCGCTTTACAAATTTCTAGAGATTTAGTGAAAGCCTCAAGAACTGCCTCTAAGCTTGGGTTGCTGCTTAATAAAAACAAATTTTTCTTTGCTTGCTTCTGCATGCCATAGCACAAGTAAAACCATAAAGCAGGGACTCTTAACTGGGTAAAATCCTTGAGCCACTAAAGATACAAAGTCATTATCCATCTGCAAAAGGCAAAGAGTAAGGACCTGTGTCCACTGATATACAAGGAAATGCCCCCAAATGTCTGGGCTTGATATTACTGGGCAATTATAGTCTCCATCATAGCTTAGCAATTTGATTTATCTATCAGTTTGACAGTTAATAGCCTCTGATTTGAATTTTTAATTTTCTTCGTCCTGCCTCCCCAATTAGATTGTAGACTAGTTATCTGAACCTCCTTGGCAAGCTGCAAGCCTCATAACAACAAAATCAACTTTTTTTTTTCCAAAATCAACTTTCTGAATGAAAGAACCGAATATTCTACTACTCAAAAATGTCTCCCTCAGCATCCAATTCGCTACATCTGTACATTTTCTTTTAAATGGGAATTCCCAGGAGGAGGGTTGATCCCTGACAATCACTTCTTCATGTGAATTACTTTGGTCAGATAATCAGATGCTCCCAGAAAGAGAATTGATTGAGGAAAATGGAAGTTATTTTTAAACGGCCAACCCACAAAGGAAGGACTTTGTCTCAACCAGATACGTGTGTGTGTGCGCGCGCGTGTGGGTGTGTATGTATGTGAATATCCAGGAGAAGGAAGAGTTGGAAAGCAAATCCTCCCTGATTCTGTAACTTGGTCTGTGGATCTGGTGTCATGTTCTAAGTATGAATGGATGATTTGGAGCAAGAGTGGGTAAAATATAGCCCTGCCCCATTTTTGTGTGGTTCACAGGCTAAGGGTAGTTTTTACATGTTTAAATGTTGTTTTTTTTTTTTAAAAAAAAAAAGGAAGAATACTATTTTATGGCTCATGGAAATTATGCAAAATTCAGATTTCAGTTTCTATAAATAGTTTGGTCAACACACAGCCATGCTGTTTTACTTATGTATCATGTATGGATACTTTTGTGCTCTAATGACCCAGTTGACTAGTTGCAACAGAAAACATATGGTCTGCAAAGCCAAAATATTTATCACCTGCCCTGGGAAGCAAAGTCTGTCAACCCTCGACTTAGATAAAATTTTCTTGGTTTTTTGTTTTGTTTTGTTCTGTTTTTTTAGCTTTAACACTTTTAGGTGAAAAAACTTTCACCATTCATAAAATGAGTGAACACCATTTCTTCCCTTTCATGCCTAACCATTTGGTATTGGTTAAAGTGTGGTACAGCCGCACAATCGAATGCTATAGACTCTTCATTGGCCTCAAACCCTGTGTCCAGTATTAACTCTTTGTACAGCATGAACCCACAAGAACTGTTCCAATCAAAAATATCTTCAAAGATCCATTCCATAATTTAGCCATGCTGTATCTGAGTGGTGGGGTTACAAATGATTTCTTTCCTTATTTTTGCTTCTCTGTATTTCCAAAATGGTTTTCGGTAAACAAATATTCCTTTTATAAAAAGGAAAACTATATAATAAAAAAACTCTTTTTCCTTGATAAATAGAAAAATAGAACAAAATTATGATAATACATAGGTATTTGTTCTTCTTCGCTAAGGGAAAAAGGAGGAATTTTCCTGGAGATGGTGGAACAGGGGCCTTGTCATCGAACCGCTCACTGGGGTTCGGAAACTAAGCCTGCCAGTCCCTGGTTCTGCAATATCTCTCTCAGCCTGTTTTCCAGGTTCTCCAGTAGGGAAAGAAAACAACCTCTCTGGGCTTTTTCAAACATTAAATAAAATAATGCATTCAAAACAACCAGCAACCCATGTGGTGATAGGCACATAAGCAATAAAAAAACTGTCAGTGTCCAACATATTTTATGAAGAAGATTTGCTATAAAGATGTCCTACCTTCTGCAGCAATTTCTCTTGTGCAAAGAGGTCCCTGAGTGAACTGTGTGAGGTGAGGAGCAGGGGAAGGTGGGTGAGTGGACAGGAGGGCAGCGAGGGACAAGATGCCACCTGTCCTGAGGACAGGTGAAGCAGAGTGGTTCAGAAGAGGTGCAGATTTTGTCATTGGTCAGGAAGCTTCCATTACTCCCCAGAGTAGCCGGGGACAGCTAGATGGCGGCGGGGGGGTTGGTGTGGGCCAACGTGTATGTGTGTGATGGTGCGGGCTTCGGAGGAAAATTCTTCCAGCAGTTCACAGTTTAGTTCAGGAGTTCGGAGTGTCTGGGCCTCCCAAGATGTGTAAAAATGGCTCTAGAGTGAGCGTCTCATACGGGTTTAGAGAGATGATTTTTGGGGAGAGGCACTGGGCGCTGGGTGCTTGTGTAGCACTCTAAGGAATGCTTGCACCCTCGGGGGTAGCAAGAAGGAAGATTATTACTAAAATACTGTTAAAATAACCATGTTTTGATGAAAAAATTGGGCCAGGAGTAAAAACAGTCACTAAAAAATGGAAAGCTAAGTTAGGGGACTAGATGCTAAATACTTAAGAGAATGGGAAGAGGTGAAGAGAGGATTCTGTGGCCCATTGCGTTTCTTTCACTAAACACCAAGGAGCAAGTCTTGGGTAGGATAATGCCGAGTGGGAATTCTACAGGGGGTCTTATTCTCGTCCTCCTTTCTCTTGTTTTCTGGAGAATATACTACTCTGAATGTTCATTTCCACCTTTACTCTCTCCTAGGCTGTCCCCATCTCCAAACATGCCAACATTCTAGACTGTTGCTCACCATTAACACTGGTATGTGAATATGGCTCGGTCCTTGAAATTGTATCCTTGAAGTGCCAATGGCCTATATGAACTGCCATCTCAAGATACATGAGGGGCAAAACCAAACCAAACCAACTGAAAACACAACCCTCTCTTCATAAAGTTCACTACATCTCCATCCCTGCCTTGCCCTACCTTGCCACCATCTAGTGCATTATACAGTCATTACGTTTTCTATGCTGTTTACTTCTCTTCAGATTTCTTTACATGTATTTGCATCATGTTATTTATTCCAATTTTAGGGTGGGTTTGCATAAGCAGGCCTTTGCTGCCTCCAACAAGAGAAATAAACCACTCCCTCTTAATGTGTTTTTGCTTCAAGTATTTAGAGTCCGTATAATTACATTGCTCGTGTCTTACCCCAAAAGATATATGTTCTATTTAAATACATATTTTCTCTCTGAATCTTTTGAGGATGCAGAGAGAGAATATATATCATATCATAAAAGACACTCTGGTGAGACACCATACCCCCGTCTGTAGGAAAGGTACTCAATAGACCAAGTCTGTACAAGATTTACTTTCTTTAAGATCTGGGAGAAGCCTCTTTCTATAGTGAGGCTCCCTCTATAGTTGGAGGTAGTATGTAGATCTTGCAAGGATTGGTAACATGATGTGGGTTATGTTACACATTTTGAGACATATTGAAAAGGAAGTCACCTAGAATCACAAAATAGTTTATTTGTCTATAAAGGGAATTAAAGTGGGTATGTTGGAAGGAGCTAGAACTTCTGAGTCCCAGAACTTGTGTCCTTCCCACTGCTGAAGCTGGCTATTCTGAGCTACTCTAGAGTAACTGTTAATTACCCAGTTTCCACACTGTTGTCTCCAGAAGGTTGGAGAAACTGGTGTCTTCACTGAAAATTAGTGATAGAGGCAGAAGTGAGATGGGTCAGTTTCCAGAGGCTAGGGAAAGCATGTGGTAAGGTAAGGACCATCCTGTACCACATCCCTGCGTCAGTGAGGTGCCTGCAAGTCCTCTGTGGGGAGTCAAGAATACGGCATTAGGTCTTTAAGCACCTCGAAACACCTCCTTGGGCTTCTGGTTTGGGGGAAGAAACATCTTCCCATTTCCACACACATACTCATACTCACATAAACACAGACTGACACACATTCGGTAATACATATAAACATTCACAGATGCTTATGCACACACATGCACACCCTTACGAACACGCATACATACACACAGGCAGTCACACATACAAACACACACATGCACACATGCACACACCGGCCGGCACTGTGCAGGTCCTTTCCAAAGAACTAGTTCTAGCCCCTAGCCCTCTCCCACCACCCCTCGTCCTAATGGTACACTGGCCTGGAGCTAATATCTAGGTGACCCTGGCTCTCCTGGCCTCAGTCCATGAATCATTCCTATCCCAGTAACTTTAAGATTGAATCTCTGAAACCAGGACTGGAAAGTGGGAAGGCTGAAGTTCTGGAGGGGTGGAGAAGGACAGAGGGGCACAACTCCCTTTCTTAATCTATGAAACCGTCAGAGCAGAGGAGCTCTTCTCTTCTGGCTCAGAACAGACTCTGAAACTATCCATGTTTGGTAGGCACCTTGTGGCGGAAAGTGTATTATGATGCAGTTGAACACTGAGGGGGCGCCTGGGGCGTTCATCCCTCATGACAATCCGAGAAGGGCTGATTTTAATCTTGACTGACCACAGGGTTCATCTCTCACTTTCTTGTTTTCCTTATAAATCTTACTATCTTTATTTATTTTACCATTTTTCATTACCCACTAATCCATGATTATCATAGTGTTGGGAACATTTCAAAAAAGACAAGTCAAGCTAACGTCTGTCCCGCATACGGCCCCTCCTCAGAGACCACCACTGTCAGCAGGTAGCCAATGGTCTTCCAGACTGCAGACTGTCTGGACTGAATCCCTTTTCCTGTCATAAATGGCCCCCATTGTCTTACAACTTGCCCTTTTCCCCCCTTACTCATATGCCTTAAAGGGCTTTTTATTAAGTGATTTTTTAATATGCAACAAGCCCGTGAACTCCAAGGGGGTGCCCTTTCCACCATTTCTGCCAAGTGCCACGCTGTGCTTGCGGTTGTGTCCCAGACTCCTGATTCCGGGCTCCTGCCTTTTCCCATCTTCCAGTGACGGCACTCACTTTGCCGTGTCCCTGGGCTCCCGCCTGTCTGCTGTGGCCGCGTGAAGGAAGCAGAGTCGTCTTACTGTAATTATTTGAGGTTCTGGGCAGTTTTCTGTGCATCAAATCCAGTAACACAAAACAGAAGAAAACCATTATGCCCCAAACCCAGCTATTTACTCTCTCCCACACAGCATTTTCTGGGAAAGGGAGACTGTAGTAATCTGGGAAAGGGATCGGCCACAATCCTCAGCTGGGTCCCAGGGCTGTGAGATGCAGCAAGCACGCTGGGCTCCCAGCAGGGCCGTCCCAGGAGAATGGGACCTCTCACCAGGAGCCCTCGCCCAGTGATGCAACGACACAGACAAGATCAGACATTTCCCCCGCCAGTCCCAGTTCCATCGCTAGCTCTAGAAGCTTGGATCAGATACTGATTATCTGCACACCTCATCCTTTTCATCTAGAACGTGGATGTAGTAAAAATTATAGCTACTTTGTGAGGGTTTTGTGAAGCGTAAGTGGGAGAGTTCACGAAAAGTCCTTAGCACAGCGCTTGGCACGTAGTAATTCCTCACGAAATGCTGAGTGCTGAGTGAGCTTTCCTCCCCTTCCCTCTCTTCGAATTCTTCTTGGTGGTTCCACCCATTTGGGTCTGCCCAGATAGTCACTCTTTCTCTGTTCAGGCAAGCTTACGATAGCTGGTCCCCTGCCAGCCGGTCCCGGCCTGGCCCTTCCCTGGGGGGTGCTCCCTGGGATTCGCCCTCACTCACCTTTTCCACAAACCTCAGAGCTGGCTACTCCAGTTTCCTCTCAGCCCCAAGTCCAGGGAAGCTCAGCTCCACTCATTCATGTGTTTGTTATTCATTCTTTCAGGACATGCGTATGTTAGCGCCTCCTATGTGCCAAGCACTGGGATAGATGGTAGAGGTCGAGGCCCGGTCCCAGATCTGAGGGAGGCCCAGGCTTGGGGGGGTGGGGGAGGGAACTAGAGAGCGGGAAATTGGCTGTACGGTGCGTGATGACAAATACATGCTCTGGTGAGAAGGCTTGTCCAGGACGCCTCAAGGAGGGCCGTGCACACTGGCCTTGCAGCAGATCTCTACTTCCTGGGAGATTTCTCCCACACTCTCTCTTCCAAACCTCCCATTGAATGTTTGATGTCATCAATTATATTTTCAATGACCAAGTCTTCTTTTTTTTGTTCTGATTATTCTTGTTTCTTAGGGGTTCTTAAAAAGTGTATAGGAGTCAGCCAGACATGGACTTTGGACAAGAATAGATTCCAGCAACCGGAACAGGAACCTGGTTCTGAATGTCCCAGCCTCTCAGGGGCAGGTTCTCTGTAAGATCCAAGGAGACAGTTGGCCAGGCTGATAAAGCAGTCATTCATTCTTTTATTCGTTGCATCAAAATGAGTGTGATCTGCGGTTGCAGATTATGGTTTGGGTTGGTGAGAGGCATGGTCTGTACCTTCAAGATTTCACTAACGTGTGGAAGGAACCAGCACACTAATCAATGACAACACCAAGGGAGAGGCTCTGCATACATCAGTGTATGGGTTGCTCAGGAAACTGTTGAGGGAGAAACTGGGAAGGAGGCAGGAGAAGGGGGCACAGCAGAAGAGGTGATTTTATTGCTGAGTCTTAAAGGATAAGAGGTGACTGCCAGGCAGGGAAGTGGCAAAGGGGGAATGGCGTTCCTGGCAGAGAGAAAGGCATGTGTGAAATCCAAGGGGTATTAAAGAGCTTATGGCCTGTTTGAGACTGGTGAGAAATTCTGTGGCTGGAGCTTCGTTCACTGAGCTGGGGAGGCTGGGAAGAGGGCACGGGCCCGAGATGGGACTCCACAGAGGTCGGTCAGTCTGGGCTGTGCAGGACCTCTACTGTCACGTTAAGGATTAGGGCTTTAGTCTGGAGGTTCTTCAACACTTTTCCACGGACCCTTTGGAAAATATGATGAAAGTGATGAAACTTCTCATCCCCCAAAATGCACAGACACACAGAGGATTGAAAGGATCTGAAGCGCGTTCCCGTTCCTCGAGTTAGGCAGTGGGGAAGCCCCAGAAAGTTTTAAGCAGGGTTGTCATGTTCAGATGGAGGATTGAGTCCTGGCTTTTCCACGGGTGTAGGTGGCTATGTGGCTGTAGTGACAGCTCTGTCCCAGCTTCAGGTCCCTGCAGCTTAGGCTTTGTCAGTCCCAGGGCAGTTCCCTAACCTACAGACCTAGGGCTGGGGGGTGTCAGTGCGTAAACGTCCCAGCCTCCCTTTTTCCGGGTTACTGTCCCTCCAACCACTTTCTGTGTTCCAAGAAATTTTGAAATCTCTCATAAACCAATAGCCCCCATCCCATGCTCTTTTTATACCTTAAAAAAATAAAAATTCATGTGTAGTGGCTATCAAGAGGAAAAAAAATAAGTGTACTCAGTTGACAATTACCAACAAGACGTCTATCTGTTCAATTTTTTTTTCTTTTTGGTATTACTTAGAGTGAAAAGTTTTCAATATAAACTTAAAGTTTAAAATTTTAGACAAATATTGATTTGGGGTTGAGCATTGAAAGAAATTAGAACCAGAATGGTTAAAATCCCTAGAACTGGGTTAAAGATTAAAGAATTTAAAAATCACTTTTAACTGACCAAATGTAATGCCATGTGCCCAGTGTTCCATTATAACATTCTCTACAAAGGTCAAGGTATTCAGAGTATGTGCTATGATCCTAGTTTATGTAAAAAGGGGAAATAATGCTGAGTCCTAGTTTTGAAAAGGTGTGTGTACTCCTCTTGGTCCCAGGGTTAAAAATGGTTAAACAATCTGCAGGACTAAGAGACCAAAGTCTTCCAAGTTAACTCAGGTGTTTGTTTTTTAAGTGGTCAGTTCATTGAAAAGAAAATTAGGAAAAACAGTTCATGGCTATGACCTTGACTTTCCCACCGACCTATGGTCGTGGCTTTGTGTAGATAGAGTCAGAGTCTCAAAACCCACTGGCTTGCTTAAATATGGGCAGGTAGGAGACGTTGGATTTGGGGCTTGAAGGTAGGAGAATGTGCCAGGACAAATACATTTATTGAGAAGAAATCAAGTGTCTTTTATTGCTTCTTGGCATGGTGATACAGGAAATCCACATTTTGTGGTCTCTGAGCAGGGTCTCCAGAGAAAATCATGACCAGGAATCTCTCGGGAGACGCAGAAAGGGAGAAGGACTCTATCAAGGTGCAGAAAGGAAAACACAAATGGGAAATAAAGAAATTTTTAAATTTAAATTTTCCTGAAAGTATCGTGGGGTCTTGTTTAGTTTCCATTGTTGTTGGTCTGTTTTGTTTTGGTTGGTCTTGTTTTACCAGAGTTTCCCACAGAGATTTATAGAATGCCTTATAAAAAGAACTCCTGGACTAAAGAGACAGGGCTACTTAACTATCTCATCAGTTTGTGTTAGGGGCTCAGTTCTTCCTTCTAGGGCTTTCGAGTACATTGAAATCATCAGGACAATGTTTACAAAGACTGATGCTTGCCCACCTCCCCTCTCCCAATTCAGATTCTGATTTAATCTCAAAGGTGACCTGGACATCAGGATTTTGAAGATCTTCCCAAGAGATTCTAAAGTGCAGCCAAGATTGACAACCACTGTTTTTAGTCACTACCTCTTGTGTATTGTGCACACAAGTCATGGGGGGATGTCGTTAAAATGCAGATCTGAATTCAGTAGGTCGGGGGAGGGGCTCCAGTCTGCATTGATAACATGCTCCCAGGTGATGCAGATGTCGCTGGTCTGAGGACCACACTTTGAGAAACAACAGACTAGAGATCTCTGAGGTCCTTTTGTGCTGTTAATGCTATCATTCTACCATGTTGCTGGACTTCATGCCTTTAAATATCACTTCATTAGGACTCAAACAAGTCTGAGAGTAATAATGAAGGAATGTTTAATATCATGATGGAAAATGAAAAACAAGCGGTGACATAAAATTTCATATGATCGAAAATATGTCAAACAAAACTGCATAGAAAAATTGGGAGGAATTATAACAAATGTTAATAGTGATCTTGATGGTGATATTTTTCTTCTATTTATTTCTTATAGTTTTTGAATATTCCATAATGAACACCAGTTACTTTCCTAGTGAACAAAATAGTTTCAAAAGAGATGCCAAAACATCAGGAAGTTGAAATACTAGGATGCATTAAACATTTTCATATATCTAATTTTATGTTTTTATCTGCCTTTATTTATATTAATTCCAAATTTATTAAAATATAATTGACATGTAACATTGTATAAGCTGAAGGTAGACAGCATGATGATTTGGTACACATCTATATATTGCAAAATGACTACCACAATAAAGGTAGCTAACATCTCCATCATCTCTTATAATGACCTATTTATTTATTGTAATGAGACCATTTAAGATCTACTCTCTTAAAAACTTTCAAGTATCTAGCACAGTATTATTAACAGTAGTCCCCATACTGTACATTAAATCCCCAGAACTTTTTCATTTTATAACTATGAATTTGTTTATAATTTGACCAACATCTCCCCAACTGTCAATCACCATTTTTCTATTTCTATTTGTTCAGCTTTTTTAATTCCACATATAAATGAAATCATATAGTATTTGTTCTTTTCTGTCTGACTTATCTCATATGGTATAATGCCCTCAGGGTCCATCCATATTGTTGCAAATGGCAGGATTTCCTTCCTTTTTATGGCTGAATGATATTTCGTTGTATATATCACATTTTCTTTATTCACTCATCCATCAATGAAAGCTTAGGTTGTTTCTACAATATTTTATATTAATAATAAGTACAGATGGTATAGATTTCATTAACAGATAAGAAAACTCTAGAAGAGACAGAGCTGAGTCTAAAACTAGCTTCATTGTTATAATGTGGTTCTTTTCACTAAAACTTTCTGTCTGTACAAAATATCTTTGTTGGCCAACAGACACATAAAAAGATGCTCAACAGGGTGCCTAGGTGGCTCAGTCATTAAGTGTCTGCCTTTGGCTCAGGTCATGACCCCAGGGTCCTGGGATCGAGCCCCACATCAGTCTCCCTGCTTGGTAGGAAGCCTGCTTCTCCCTCTCCCACTCCCCCTGCTTGTGTTCCTGCTCTCGCTGTGTCTCTCTCTGTCAAATAAATAAATAAAATCTTAAAAAAAAAAAAAAGATGCTCAACATCACTAATCATCAGGGAAATGCATAGCAAAACCACAATGAGATGTCACTTCACACCAGTCAGAATGGTTAGTATCAAAAACATAAGAAATAAGTGTTGGTAAAGATGTGAAGAAAAAGAACCCTCATGCATTCTTTATGGGAGTGAAAATTGGTGCAGCCACTATGGAAAACAGTATGGAGGTTCTCAAAAAATTAGAAATGCTATATGACCCACTAATTCTACTTCTGGGTATTTAGCCAAAGAAAACAAAACAAATCCAAAAAGATGTATGCATCCTTATGCTTATTTCAGCATTATTTACAATAACCAAGATATAGATAAAGACAATGTGTGTGAGTGTACACACACACACACACACACACACAATGGAATATTACTTAGTCATTAAAAAGAATGAAATCTTGCCATTTGCAACAATATGAATGGACCTGGAGGGTATTATGCTAAGTGAAATAAGTCAGACAGAAAAAGACAAATACCATATGATTTCACCTATATGTAGAATATTAGAAACAAAACAAATGAACAAATAAACAAAAAGCAGAATCAGACCTGTAACTACAGAAAAAAAAACGGTGTTTTTGAGAGGGGAGGGGAATGAAGGGGTAGGAAAATTAGTGAAGAGGTTTAAGAGGTACAAACTTCTAGTTACAAAAATAAGTTACAGGAATGAAAAGCACAGCATAGGGAATATAGTCAATAATATTGTGATAACTTTATGTCCTGACAGATGGTGCCTACACTTACCATGGTGAGCACTGAGTAATGTGTAGAATTGTCAAATCACTGTGTTGAACACCTGAAAGTAATATAATATTGAATGTCAACTGTACTTCAATAAATAAAAATATAATCTTTGTGTCTGTTGAAGAACTCAGGCAGCACCCCAAATTTCAAATAGTCAGTGAGACAAGGGAAGGATGGCTAGCTCAAGTATAAAGAGACCCGAATTCTTGTTTCATCTTGCCAGGTAACTAACTATGTGACCTTTGGCTCATTGTTTAAATTCACAGAGGTCTTATTTTTCTCTTTTGTAAAATGGGTATTAATAGAAATGCCAACTTCAGAGGTCATCATCAAGATGAAATGAGGTAGCGGGCACTCAGTAAATAATGATTCATGTAACCTCTGAAGATCTTGATGTGCTCATCAAGGAATGCGAGGGTAGACCAGAAGATCTCCAAGGATCCTTCAGACTCTACCTTGTGAGGTTAGAGAACTGTACTTTTGGAAAATCCATAGATACAAAACTACTTGGCATTTGTCTAGATGTCAGATACGTTCCTACAGTTCTTAGCATTTTATTAGGCAGCAAGGACAAAATGAGTGACTCAGAGAAGCTCACAGTGAAGTAATTCAATACAACATGAGATGTGCCATAATGGAGGTAGATATAGATAGGTATAGATGAAGTGCTTGAGAGCCCCAAGTAGATGCAGTAGAGATGCTGATAACGTGGGTCTTGAAAGGGAAGAGGAGGAAAAGGCATTCAGGCAGAGGACACACATGGACCAACGCTTTGGGGCATGAAAGAAGATTACGTTTGGTGTGGCTGGAGCGAACGTGGGGTGGGGCATAAATCATAGATGAATCCGGGGTTCAGACAGTTTATGGAGGGCCTTTTTGGCTACAATGAGGACTTTATGATAATGATCTTTGTACCAGGGAGTAATATAATCAGATCTGTCACTTTAAAATGAACTCTAACAGGACACCTGGGTGGCTCAGTTGGCCAAGTGTCTGCCTTTGGCTCAGGTCATGATCCCAGGGTCCTGGGACGGAGTCCCGCATCGGGCTCCTGCTTGGTTGTGGAGCCTCCCTCTCCCTCTACCTGCTGCTCCCCCTGCTTGTGCTTGCTCACTCTCTCTCTTTGACAAATAAATAAATAAAATCTTTTAAAAAATAAATAAAATGAACTCTAACAACAGTGGTGAGGAAGAAGATCTGGAGGAAGGGAGGCGAGGTGGAGGTTATGACAATAATCCAGGCAGTGGTGACAAAGAAACACAAAAGGGTGTATTAGAAACACTGATAGGCCCTAATGACTGTTTGTCTGTGCTGGCATGGGCAGGGAATGAGAGGAGGAATTCAGAGGTGACCATGACCCAGATAAAAAGTGCAGGAGGAGCAGGACTGGTGTGAGATGTGCTAATACATTTGGTGTTTAGGTGGAGCATCCAGGAAGACAGCACCAATGTGTGGGTATATGTCCCGCCAAGACTAGAGGCAGAGAGATTCCAGACTCTGTGTACTAGTGGTGAAGCGATGGGTCAGTGTTTGTCTCTGAAAACACCAGCAGTGTTAGAAGTTTCCAAGGCAGCATGTCTCTAAATGTGGGCCAAGGAAAGCCTTGCCTGCATCAGAGCCCCTGCTGGCAGGCTCTATCCCAGGCCCACTGAGACACAGTCTGCAGGATGAATGACAAGCATGAGGATTTAGAGCTCAGCAAGTCCCTCTTTGCCCTAAGGAAGAGGGCCCTTTGATAAACTCACAAAAGCTATAGACTCAGTACCATCCAACAGAAATGTAATGTCAGCTACATCTATAGTTTTGGTTTTCTAGTAAGCATATTTTAAAAAGTAAAAAGAAACAGGTGAGACTAACTTTAATAAAGTATTTTACTTCACCCAGTGCACACAAAATATTATAACTTCCACATTAGTCACTCTAATAATTGTTGAGATATTTCACATTCTTTGTCTTCAAAATCCAGTGGGAATTTTTACCCTTACAACATACTTCAGTTGAGGCTACTCTATATCGAGTGCTTACTAGCCACGTATGGCTATTTGATTGTGTAGCTATAGATCCGTCCTACTACCCCACCCTGAAAAATAAACACGCACACAGAATTTTCCTAGAATTCCGGGGATTCCCATAGCTCCTGAAGTGTATGTATGCTTGGTTAAGAACTCTTGATTTTAGGGATTTTGTGTTTCTTGAGACTGATTCTGGAAGTCCATGGCTTTCTTCAATGTTGTGAGGTTTAATTTTAAATATTCTAGTTACACAGAATATAAAGTAATATACACTTCAGAGTGATAAGAAGTCATTCTTGCAAATAAAAGAAAGGATTAACCAAAATTTTTGGTTTGTAATTCTACACTGGACTGGTAGAATCTCTCAAAGATGTATTTACATTTTCATGGAACACTTTTGGTTGCAGATTTAGTGTGTTAACCCTGTGGTTATTGTTTCTAGGCCAGACAAAGTAGAGTTATATGAACATTTTCTAGGTGGATAATTTTAAACATGATTTGTAATTCTGTGCATTTTTAAAGTTGGTTTTGGTGGTTTCTTTTCCCCTTGTCATGGTTACATACAAATTTCAAAGAAATGGCTTGAGGCACTACTTCCTTCCCAAACCCTATGCATCCTCTCTTTAAAACAACACCCTCATACAGCCTACTTCTTTCTAAATCTCAGGCAGAATTATTTTTAGATGCAGCATCATGTTCTATTTGAAAGAATGACCCTTCCTGTAAGTGGCCTGTCGGGATGATTTGGTTGTGGTCTCACATAATTATAGACCTGTGCCAACAGTCCAGGGACCATCAGCATATTTCCAAGGCCTCTAAATCAAGGGTATTTGGTTAATTGCTCACAGGTGTTTTCTTGTGCTTATGAATACATGCAGTCTATGAATTTTACAAAACTTGGCAGAAAGAAGGGCCGTAAGGCTGAGGAGTTTCTTAGATTTACTCAGCTAATTAATCAGGCAGGGTAGGGATTTGGCTCCTCTGTTGAGGGAGCTCTGCATTTGGAGTATGACTGAGGAGTAACCTATACTTCTGAAGCAGAGTTTAAGCGGAAAACAAAAGGGAACCAAAGAAAACTTCAGTAAGTTGCTGCCACTGAAAGCTCAGTGTAGTGGCCCAGCCTATTCCGGCTGCTTTGCAGAGATAGGTTAGCTCTGCCCCTGCAAAGAGATGGTGCTAGATTCTAAAATAAAGCAGACCGTGTTGGGTTATGAATTTTAATTTCTAAAACTGTACGTATAGTACAAGCCACACTGTTCATTCTTATTTCTGCTGACTACCAATGATCATTATTGTTGACTCAATGGCCTTGAAAAGTGTGGAATGGTGATCAGAGGAATCCTATATTAGATTTACTTAGAAGTTTATCCTAAATAGGTAAATACGACATTATTGGCTTAACATAAAATCAAAAGAATGTCTAGATAACTGCCCTAGGTCATTTCTATGGCAGGTATTCATGGGAATAAAAGTAAGGGGGCTGGGTTGCATGAAATGTACTTAGAGCCAAGTTAGACCACATCATTCTGCCCAAGAAGTTAGGTGGAAAATGGTTCTGGAGTTCAGAAGTTCAAAAGCCAGGCGCTGATGTTAACAAAGATGAAAATCACATGGTTCCTGCCCTCAAGGAGCTTCAGTTTGAGAGAAGAGAGAAAAACAAATAGAGAATGTCCACTGAACATACTAAATGCTTATAGAAAGGTCTTGATTCAGCCATTGCATCTGGCAACCTTTCACGGAGAGAGGAAAGCAACCGAGCCCAACTATGAAAGGTTAGTAAGAGCTGGTCCAGCTGAGAAAGCTTGGTTTTCAAGGAGAATATTACCAGAAAAGAAGAAGGACGTAGTTTGCCTCAACCTCAGAGACTGGGAGGAGGGACAACAGGGTGTGTGCAGAAAAGCTTGTGACAGATTTGTGTTTTACCACCTCATATTTTCTGATGAAGTAGGAGATGATGTTATCTGCTTGAAAGCAATGGGCCTAATCCTTGGCCATACACTGGAATCACTGGAGCTTTTAAGACTCCTTATGCTTGGATCCGCTGCCAGAGAATCTAATATCATTGACCTGGGAGGCAGCTGAGGCACTGGGAGTTTTCCAAGGTCCTGGGGTGACTTCAATGGGTTGCTCAGGTTGAAAACTACTGGCTCAGACTAGAATAAGGGGGTTGAGGAAAGTAGTGAATTGGTTGGGAACGGCTGCTGAGGGGAATGAAAAAGGGAGCTGAGGACAAGCAAAGTCACTGGGAGGCAATCTTTAAAGACCAGGGGAGTCTTCAGATCATCGATTTATGAAAGCCCCAATCTGCAAAGGCTGATTTCTTTTTTTCTCCCAGCTGCAGTGCTACACCAACAAGGGAGTCTGGCTGTGGGACTGGTCCTGAGGTGGGGTTTCCACAGGCTCGAGGTACAAGAGAGGGGTCAGGTCATCTCCGTGCAGTCTAGGCTGGGCTTGGAAGAAAGAGAGACATGGAGCGGCCCAGACCTGTTCTACCTTAATCTTCCCTTTCTACTAGCGGAAGTTCTTACCAACAGGAATCTGGACGATAAAAACAAACAAGTAAACAGGGCACTGGGAGAAGCAAGAGGACCAGACAGATGCTTCACCACTTCTATCGCTAATTGCTGAATAACCAATAAGTGGCTGAACATGCTTCCTATAAATATATATATGGCATTACATGGCAAAAACACATTTCATGCCCATCCATTTTTGAAAATCCCCTTTCATGTCCATGAAATAAAAAGGCAGGACATGGTTTATGAGGTGTATGTCTTTCCCATCTCTCATAGAAGGCTTCTCCTAAATCCCAGGAGTGCTGTGGGCCTGCCCCCTTATTTTCCACAGGGACGGGCAGCATTTTTCTTGCTAAGGCAGTGGCCTCTTATTGAACCATTTTGCATGTACACAGTGAGTCATTGTTCTGGCAGAATTCCCTGCTTTCCACACACATTTTTACCTACCTTTGGAATGTGGGAACACTGACCTTGTATATGATAGCCTGGCGGAAAAGTGGCTCTGTCAGAGGTTTCCCCACTGAATAGCCCAGGGAAGCAGGGAACAGAAGGGAAGGGAAGAGGGAGGGTAGGGAGGGTGGTGGCAGGGGATATAAAGAGAAGAAAGAGAATGATGACCAAGAGGAACAGAAATCATTCTACCTGCAGTATTCCTCATTATGGGAAACCTGGCTGGGTTAAAGCTCAATATGTCAGAACTGTATTTGAGTAAGATGACCAACATGAATCTAAACCTATTATGTAAAAACAAAAACAAAAAAACACCAACAAACATTTACTATTACATGTGTATGTTTGAGACCTTAGACAAGTTACCTAACTTCCATTTCCTTAAAAATAAAAAAAAAAAGGATAATAATGTTACTTACCTCACAGGGTTGTTACAGGGATTAAATTAATTAATACAGTTGAAACACACTGGGGATATCATTAGAGAACAGTAAATGTTAATCATTGTTACTGTTTTTCTGTATTAGGCAACTCTGAACTCGAGGACTTTAAACCACTTTTCCCAAATTATTTTTTTTCTTTAAACCTGCTTTATCTGTAAAAGAGGATACAATCATCTGGTCAATAGGTTAAATTTATGAATTTAAGGGTATATTATACTCATGCACTTTTTTTTTTAAAGATTTTATTTGTTTATTTGAGAGAGAGAGAATGAGAGATAGAGAGCACCAGAGGGAAGAGGGTCAGAGGGAGAAGCAGACTCCCTGCTGAGCAGGGAGCCCGATGTGGGACTCGATCCCGGGACTCCAGGATCATGACCCGAGCCGAAGGCAGTCACTTAACCAACTGAGCCACCCAGGCGCCCCATACTCATGCACTTTAAACTGAAAAAAAAAAAAAAAAAACATGCAATGTACGAGTGCATTACCATGATGATCCATTTGTTCACAAGTATTTATTGAATACATATTAATGTATTAAATGTCTCTCTGAACTAGGACATACATGGTATCTGTCCTCATAGAGTTTATAGTCTTCAGGAGAAGTTAGACATTATATATAGTACAATAAAAATATATCATTATGATACAATATCAATACACAAATCCACAATCAATTGTGGTGAGAGCATTGAGAGAGAAAAGCCAGTTATTATGTTTAAGAATAACAATGGGAACTACATGAGCATGGGTACCAAACTTTTCTGAGGATTGACATTTAGTTAAGACCTATCTGAAGATGAAAAGACACTAGCGAGTGTCTGGGGCAGGGGTGTGGGGATAATGGCATACCAAAAGAAGGCCAAAGGCAGCTAGAGTTCAGGGAGCCAACAGAAAAGGGGCAAGAGATGTAGACCTGTGTTAAGGAATTTGGAACAGTTTGCCATGGTCACTCATTTCAAGGGTTGTTCCGGTTGCTCCGAGCAGAACGGATTGGAAGAGGCAAGTGTGGAAGTAGAGAGACCAGGTGGGAGGCTATGAGATGAGTAGTCCAGCAAAGAACCGATGGTGGCTTGGGCCTACCGGAGTAGATGGAAATGGGAAGCAAAATAGGCAGAGTCAAAATACAATGTGGGTGGGAAATTGACAGGAACTGGGAATGGATTGAATGTGAAGGTAGATGGTGCAGCCGCCGACAGAAATGAGGAAGCCTGTAGGAGGAACAGGTTTGGTGGGGAAGATGATTACCTGTGATTTGTTTTCAGAATCATTTAATTGAAATGCAAATTGTTTAATCCATCGCAATCAGTAAATAATTATTATGATATAATTATAAATGTCTATTTTATGAAGAACTGACAAGGTTTCATCTGGTGCAGATATATATAAAATCGTAATATTAAGAAAGTCCAGGGGATCCTTGGACTCCCTATGTTTCAAGAGTTTCAAACGATTAATTCTGAGGCAAAAAATATGTCATCTGGTGGGTTAGTACCTGCTTGACTATTATTTTGACATCATTTAAATTTAACCATAGAGAGTAGAGCTCTGCACACAAAACAGAAGTTTCTAAAGACAGAAGTTCTGTACTGAGGGGCGCCTGGGTGACTCAGTCAGTTCAGCGACTGCCTTCAGCTCGGGTCATGATCTCAAGGTCCTGGGATCAAGCCCTATATTGGGCTCCCTGCTCAGCGGGGAGTCTGCTTCTCCCTCTCCCTCTGCTGCTCCTCCTGCTTGCACTCTTTGTCTCAAATAAATGAATAAAATCTTAAAAAAAAAAAGAAGTTCTGTACTGAAATGTCTTGGTTTGACTGTAAAATGAAGAGTCTTCTTGTATTTTATATTAAAACATGAATATTTCTAGTATGTATACAAAAGCTGAGCGATATGAAGGAACACTTTTTTTTTAAGATTTTTTCTTTATTCATTTGAGACAGAGAGATAGAGAGAGCTTGAGCAGGGGGAGAGGCAGAGGGAGAGGGAGAAGCAGACTCCCCGCTGAGCCAGGAGCCCGACGCAGGACTCGATTCCAGGACCCAGAGATCACGACCCGAGCCGAAGACAGACGCCCAACCGTCTGAGCCACCCAGGCGCCCTGGAACACACGTTTTTAATAAATGTACGGGAGGCCAGGGCCCAACAGGTGACCAACTGATAACAGTCTCCCTTCCACAAGCATTTATGTGGGTGACTATTTATTAAATGGCACCGTTGGGCTTTGAGGTGTGAATAAGGAGAAGGAGGGGAAAAAAGAATGAAAGAAACAAGAAGGACAAACAAGAGGTGGAGTTGGAAGGATAAAGGATGGAAGGAAAGAAGGGAGAGAGGGAATGCGGGAATGAAGGAGGGAAAGGAAGAACAAAAGAAAAAAAAAAACGAGAAAATCCTGACTTTTACTTCTAATACATCTGAGGCCAATACACAAAGGAAAAAAATGCCATTTGGAAGAGTTGTCATAAATACGACCAGAAAGATTTCTTCTCAAATACCCCATAAAACAAATCTTCCTAACATCATCACCTTCCCTAACTATTCGTAAAGGGCCAGAGACAGATGGGGAATCGGAGAACATTCCAGACTTGGAGCATAAAGGTTTATAGCTAATGGACAGTTTATGACTGGATCCTAGGACGCAGATCAGTCCAGATGTTTGGGAAGCTTTGTACTTTCCAACAGCTGGTCCACTGTACCTACCAAAATTACATCAGCTACTTTGTATACTTTTTGGAATATCTAAAACATCTCCTCAGTTGGATTCCATGTGTTTTCTTCGGGTATACAACATGACTCCATGGAAAAAAGTTAGAAGGTGAAGAGAAAGATGAACTTGAGAAAAACAGACCAGGCCTTTGCTTATGACAACTGTATTGAAGTTGTCTCAGAAGACAAACAGGAGTTTCCCCTGTAGTACTAGTGTCACCCATACCCTTCTCACTTTCTGAGGTGGCTAGTAAATTGCTGTGTGACAGGGCAAGTTCATTGACCTTTTTGAGCCCCAGGTCCTTCGTTGTAAGATGAAGTGACTAAACTAAAAGGTCTCCATAAGATTTCTTCCAGTCTGTCGTTGGACTTTGACTTGCCTCCCTGGGAACACTGTGTTCAAACCCCATGGGAATTGGCGTGACTTGCTCTGTGGAGGTCATCCAAACCTGATTTCCACTCAGCTTGTTCTGTGATTTCTACTTTTAAGTTGGCCTGGGAACGTCTCCTCTGAAATTTACAATTGGATGAAGTAAATCCATCAAGGGCAGCTAATTAGCACGAATATAGTTGCCAGCAGTAACTTATGAAGGAAGTTCTGTAAGGATAAAGGGAAATGATTCTTCCCAGACACAAGAAAAGTTCCACTGATTTGGCACATGGTTGGGAATTGGTTTCCAAGACGTAGGGCAGAAAGGTGATTACTAGGTCTTTTTCTCTGAGAAAGGTATGATTCCAAAGTAGAAATGGATAAAAGAACCCCTGTGTCCTTCTATTTAGGATGAAGTTAGGACTATACCAGTCAGACATTTGAATAAGCCATCAGGGAGAACCATCATCTCTTTGCTCCTCAAGATGTCACCCCCGACCCCCAGGAAGCCTTGCCCCAACCCTACCAGCCTTCCTCTGGCTTGCTGAGCAGTGGCTGTCCAGCCCCAGCAGGATCTGGCAAGACAGGGTAATGCAGAGACCAAGAGCCTCAGTATTTCCAAGGGCTCTCACTGAACGTGAGTGACAGCAGCTCCTACGGGCCATGGCTCCCAGGCCATGTTGCAGACATATTGTTGGTTGTGAGCAGGTACCAGCCTTAGAGAGCTGGGCGGTGCACCCACACTGGTCCTCAAGTTCTGACTTTTCCAGAGACAGCCCCCAAGTAGGAAGTAGTAAATTCGGGGAGAAGCAACATCCAGGCCAGCTGACTTTCCAGAGTTTGCTGATAGAATCGACTTTGTTTGCTACAGTGGGCCTTTCTCATCACCACATTCCAGGGCTGAAGTGTAATTACTTTAAACACAGAGTGGCATTTACCCAAGCCACTGTTTATGTGCCTAAATCAGCACTCAGAGGAAACGGCCTTTTAAATCAACTTTTTGATGTTACCTCGACATTGCACGTGACTTTGGCAGGGAAAACAAGCCTGGTTATTTGTGCTTGACGTTCGACTCAAAGGCTCCGAAGTGGTGTGTTGGATCCAGTAGCCTGCCCACAGTGAAGCTGCCTTGTTGTCCCCGCTGGGCCGGCCAAGCAAAGCAGTTCCACGTGGGGGTGGGGTCTTCTGCCTGCCCTTCCTGCGTGTCTTTCTCTAATAGTGATGAACTGACACAGGGGGACCCACCAAGACAAAGCTATTGCATGGGGAACACTTCCTTAGTCCACCAGCACATTCAGTCCTAGTGGATCACCCAAAGGACAGGCTCCCAGGTGATCTTTTGACCCGGGCCTTCCTGTCGCTCCACCCGGCAGGTTGTTTTTTGAGAAGATGGGCGGGTCTTCAGGAAAGCAGAACAGAGAGGACTAACTCTATTGGGCTAGATGGTATTACTTACAGATTCTTGTGTCTCCAAAGCCAAAGAAACCTTACACACCAATGACTAAATTTTTTTAAGTTTTAATTTATATTAAAACAATGACTTTTAAGAAGATAAAAGAGGGGCGCCTGGGTGGCTCAGTCGTTAAGCATCTGCCTTCAGCTCAGGTCATGATCCCAGGGTCCTGGGATCGAGCCCCGCATCCAGCTCCCTGCTCGGCGGGAGGCCTGCTTCTCCCTCTCCTACTCCCCCTGCTTGTGTTCCTGCTCCCGCTATCTTTCTCTCTGTCAAATAAACAAATAAAATCTTTAAAAAAAAAAAAAAGATAAAAGAAAAGCCCCACACAACAAGAGCTTTCCTTGCAACCCACTCTAAGTAGGTCAATGTGATTACCCCCACTTTAAGATTGGGAAACAGAGATTCCCCCAGGTCCAGCTGGGGCAGAAAGGCAACGAAGATGCAAGAGTTCGAATGGAGAGCTTCCTACCTGGGCCCAGCTTGTGTGGTTACAGAGGTGACCAACAAAAATAGGGCGAGCATATAATTTATGGTGCAAACCAGGACTGGTTTTTTGTTTTTTGTTTTTTGTTTTCAGAATGAAAAGGGAATTATTACATTTAAGCAAGAATAACAGGCATAACCTGGGACTTTCTGGTAAATCAGGATGAGTAGCCAAGTCATCCTCCTTCAGCCTTCATCAGGGATACTATATCTGGGCGAGCCATGAAGCCAATGAAGCATAAGCTTCAGGTCCCTCACTTCCTCGGGTCCCTGAGCATGCTGGGAGCGACCAGGACGTGAAGAGTGTTGTAGGTGTGGAGTGAACACTAGAGTGTGATCAGGAAGCATTTCTGTGTAAAACTTCACTATAATTCCCCTGAAGATATTTCAGGAAAAGTTCCAAATCTCCAAGCCTTCATTTATCTGTTGTGATTTCTTTCCTTAATAATTGTTCGTTTTTGTCCCTAATTTCACATACATCATTTATTATTATTTTTTTTTAAAGAGCATCCCTCCCCTTACCCTCTAACCCCTACACAAATTGTATAAGCCTCAAGTTCCACACTTTGTGATAAGGGCACCCGCTCAGGTGGGGCTGTCTGGTGAGAGAAGTAGGGATCAGCATCATCCCAGTAGCGTGTAAATCAGGCTATTTCTTACCCTCGTCATATTTATATCAATGGGATTAGGACAAAATGATCACTAAAGGCAGCTTCAGAGAAGAAAATCAATCTCCCAGCCAGGGCTGAGGGTCACAGACAAAAGAAAGGGGTAGCAGTGGTCCTGATTTCGAGTCCTTGGTTATAGGAAGAAATGTCAGCAAAAATGGTTCATTGAATGTTTGTGAGCTTCAGGTCCTGTTATAGTACCCAATGGAAGGGTTATTTCCTGCCCTCAAGCTTCACTCTGAGTCAATCCCTGACCCAGCTCTGCTGCTGCCCAACGCCCAACACTACAAACTCAGCTCAGGTTCTAGGGTATTTGCTCCTATTCACAGTACCCTAAAGATTCATCCAGACCAAGCTTTGGGAGTCCTCCAATCTAATTCTTTGTTGGCACTGACACTGACTCATTTTCTGGCTTTGTCATTTATCATAAGATCGTCAGTTCTCTTGGATATACAGTGAAAATGAATTAATACCTCAAGAAATAGGAGATCAAATTTTGCTCCTCAAAAAAATAGGAGATCAGATTTTAAAATCAGCTGACCTCTACACACATGTTAAAATACCTTTGCTTTATGGAATGGGAGAAAGGGATAGCTGATTGTTAAAACAGAATAACACAAAAATGATCTTGGTGGAATTCCTGATCATACCTCAAGAAATGAAATAAGATGCTCTTGTTTTATCACCCACTGGATACACTGTAGAATCTCCGCCTCAGAGTTATGCATTTTGAACCAGTCTGCCATCATGTTTCCTGACTACCAATCACGGAAATGGCTTTTAAAATGGGCTCCTGAGGGGCCCCTGCGTGGCTCAGCTGGTTGAGCGTCTGACTCTTGGTTTTAGCTCAGGTCATGATCTTAGGGTCCCGAGACTGAGCCCCGTGTTGTGGTCTGTGCTCAGTGCAGAGTCTACTTGAGATTCTTTCCCTCTACCCCTTTCCCCGTTCATGCTCTCTCACTCTCTCTAAATAAATAAATAAAATTATAAATTAAAATAAAATAAAAATAAAAATGGGCTCCTGAATTCCACAGGTCCAAACACTCAAATTCATTACATTGTGAAAACCAGAGCCCAGCTGATGACTTTGAAAGCTAAATTCTGCCAATTACTCAGCCCTCTTCCAGCTCTTATCACCTTTCATATTTTCGTGAAGGTCATGCACATTTTCTCATGCCTCTGGGCATGCTGTTCTCCTATTAGAAAGCTGCTTTACCTCTTCTCCACCTGGACTGTACTCTTCATTATCCTTCAGAGTTTCCCCAGCTATCACCGTTTCCTGGAAGACTTCACCATTGCTGTCCTCCTCCCATTAACACCTAGTTCATGATCATATCACATTTCTCTACACTGTCTCATCAAGTTTTATTGACTGGTCTAAGAGCAGTCTTGGTGTAGGGACTGCATTTACTGTAACTGTAGTAGACCTCCAATAAATGTTGAATAAATGAACAAATGTATGAAAGCAAGATGGCATTGTAGAGCACTTGTAAGGACTGTGGCTCAGTGGTTCTAGAAATAGATTCAAAGAATTTCTTATGAACCTTATTCTAGTGTTTTCCCAACTTAGAAACTATAGCCCTTATTGGGAACACCATATGGACAATACTATTTGCCAGTTGGGATGAAAGAAAATTTCAAGGGTCTGGGAGACCCGGAGTGATCTATAAAAGGGTAAATTGGAATCTCCAATTTCTGAACCTTCCCCCTTGGTCCCTTTCATTCCTGGCTTTTAATATTGCTGCCTTTGTAAAAGCAAGATGAATTTGTAGGATGAGTGTATATGGGTGTGTCATCCCATTGGGGAATATATATGTCTAACCCTTAGCTCTTTCAAAAAACAGCCTCTGCTAGGCTCTGCTTAGCCAGGGACATGGGCATTGTCTAGATCTGCTTCAGGCCAGCTTCAGAAGCCCAGAGGGATGTTCTTCACTTGCCCTTCTAAACTGCAGCGCTGAGACAGCTAAACATCAGCACCAAATCTTTTAAGCTCAGCAAGTTAGTAAAATGAATTTTTAAAATCCAAATTAGTGCTGAGGGAGCTTGGGAACATTTGTCTGGAAGGCTAACTTGCCTTCATAAAACTTACTAAAATAATTGCTCACCCCAGTCTTGCACAATTAAAACTGTGTAATTAAACACATTGGAAAATTTTCAAGTTGTCCAGGTAGCAGGAAAATTATGACAGTAAAAAATTACGCTGTATCTAGCAACTAGGCTTGAAAACTATGAAGAGGGTTAACGCCATCTCTCCTGTTAACCTAAGAAAATCCCAACAGTGTTCTAATTTTAAAACATCATTTGCCACCCAGCCTGTCTCCAGCATAGTATGTGCTGGAAGGGGATGAAACAGGATAGTTTGGGGGCACTTTCACTACCTAAATCAGTAATTTGAACACTTGGGAGTCTTACTTCCAACAATCTGCATATTTAGAATGAGATGAATTTGTGTGTGTGGTGGGGGAGATGATTATATATTTTTCCCTTTTAGCAAAAACTTATTCAGAAGAGCTTCAATAATTTCTGCTGTTGCATTTTCAGAGAATAAGTGACTGAAAATGAAAACAAAACCCAGAGATTCTGATTTCTAACCCTGTATTTTTCCCATGACCCTTCTGGGATTCCCCTTACTCTTTTTCTCTTTCTGTCTTTTTTTTCTTTTCTTCAATGCAGGCAAAAAAAATCGACATTTTTTTTAAAGATTTTATTTTATATATTTTTATTTATTTATTTGACAGAGAACAGCGAGAGAGGGAACACAAGCAGGGCGAGTGGGAGAGGGAGAAGCAGGCTTCCCCCTGAGCAGGGAGCCTGACACAGGGCTCGATCCCAGGACTCCGGGATCATGACCTGAGCCGAAGGCAGTTGCCTAACCAACTGAGCCACCCAGGTGCCCAGCACATGAGTTTTGAGTCGGAATTTCCTAATCTCCCTTGTCCTCAGGTGTTTGGGTTTTTTCCCCAGTAAGTAGCAATAAGAACACCTAACTTGCCTCGTTATCAGGATTAGAAATAATACATGTGAAATGCTAAGTACAGTGCCTTCCCTATAGTAGGTTCTCAATAAATGGGAGTCATTATTGGTTATGAAACCAAGACGTGGAAATAATGATTCTATTTTGTATTCATTTACCCAACAGTTTAAAGGGTTTTGAGATTTCTCTTACTGAGGGAGAATAAAATTATTGAGAGGAACGCATGATCAGGGAACTCTAGAGGGAAGATGGGAAAGGTTGTCCTATGTCCCAAGCTTGCCTGTGCAACTTTGTCTTACCACCATCAAAATCAGAACTGGGTTTTTTTGCAGAGTTAATATAGCAGCCGCCACATCTTCCTAAGGAAAGGTTTTAAAGCATCTTCCTCTGTAAATCATTCATTCCGTTCTCAGAATTTCTCTTCTCTGCTACTCTTGCCTGATGTCAGACTCTGATGAAGATGTCAGATTAAGAAGAAAAGCCTGAAACACGCCAAGGAGAGATTTTCAAAGGGATTTGATATATAATGATACACCTTGAGTAAAATGACTAGTTTTTAGTTACTTAAAAGAAATGCATATATCCACCATGTGCTAATGTGATTGATCCATAACCTCATGTCTTTTCCTCAGTGGAACTGATGCCAGAATCTTTGCATTAAATATAAACTAAACAAAAGTGCTACTTAATTAGCTCTAATGATCTGGTAAGCTAAACACAAATGGCCCTTTTATTTTCAGCCACTCCAGTGATTTCCAGAAAATGAAGAGTCTGAATTGTTCTGGCTGTCCTGAACCTATAGCTAGAATTCAGGTAAGTACCCTATAAGAGAGTCCTGTTCAAGAGAGTCTTGTAGCCTGGTGAACAATTTATAAAGCACTGAAGAGGAGGCCCGTATGGTTCAAGGACAGAAATCTACAGGTAACCAACCTGTTTGGCTATTCTTGGGTGAGTCATATGCCCTGTCCCCTGTGGCTTCTCCATTTTTAAAAAATGAGGATGGCAGTTTTTGCAAGACACTATCATGAGTTCTATTTAGATGTACAGTGTAGTGATTGAAGACATTGGCTTTGGAGTCAGAAAGACATGGACTTGAATCCTGGTTATGTTACTTATCAACTGTCAGTTTGAGCAGAAAACCTCTTTATGTATTACTTTTCTCATTTGTAAAATGGGGGTAATTACTGTTTAGTGTGAAGATTAAATAAGGTGCCTGGACCATCACAATAAATCAATAATTATTCGCTGTTATTTGTAAAATACTTTAAGCTTCTTATAGAAAATAAACGCATGGTAATTCAAAATCCAAATTATTCAACTGGCACATACAGGTTTGGGAGGATATTTTCAGTCTTAAAGTAGTACAGGCTTTTACTTTAAATAAGCACTATATGCCAAATTATCTGATGTTTAGTTGATTCACACATTTCTGATTATTCTTTATATGCCTGTAGAAGTGCAACCGTCAGTATTAAGAGTATATCACATTTATCTGCATGATAACAGTGCTTCCACTCTTGATAATTTTACTCTGAAATACTGGGACTGAATGAAGTGAGAGAGAGAATCATTAAATTATCAAGTTCCAAAACAGTCAAGCTTCACTATTCTTCGAGATTCTCACCCACATTCACTTTTTTCGGTAATGCAAATTGCCAGTTAATAATCCTAGCTTCTTAAGTGTATGTTTGTGAATGAGACTTAGAAAGCAGTTTTGTAAGTTTTGTCAGTATAAGAAAAATAATGAGTGAAAGATAGGGTCTTCCTTGGTTTACACTGTTGCACGTAGGGGTTAAGAGACTTTAGAAGGTCTAGCCAGGTGGGACACCCTGGTGCACAAGTGACAGAAGGCAAACAGATAGAAAAGGACAGCGCAAGGAGGCTGGAAATCAAAAAAGAGGAGGAGTGGGAGAGATGGGGCAAAGAGAAACTGCTGGCCAAGAGGAGAAATAGCAGGATGGGCATATTGGGTCCAAGGTCTCAAAAGACCAGGTCATGCCGGCATCTCATCAAGTCCGTTCCTGCTGTGCATGAACAGAAGTAGCTCTGGCCTGCTCACCTCTCTGTGTCCTCTCTTCCGTGGCTGACGTCACCCAATCTTGCTTCTCCCCGTGCTCACCGCCGCATGCCTCGCCCAGTTGGAAAGCTGGAGCTTTGGGGTTGTTCACAATCAGAGTCATAGAATAATGGATATTTGAGCTGAAAGACAGGTATGTGACTATTTCCAGGAAGGCAGCCTGATTGTGATATTCTCCACAATCTCTGACTGCTGGATACGGAGACTGTCTCGTGAATTGTGTAACAATAAGCATTGTTTTTTAAACAACTTTGTGGAGGTGTAATTGATAGATCATAAAATCTATTTTAGATGTGTAATGTAATGACTTTTTAATGAGTTTATAGTTATGTAATCATCGTCACAATCCAGTTTGAGAACATTTCCAACATACCCCTCAAAATCTTTTATGCCTGTTTTTAGTGAATCCCTATTTCTACCCCATGCCCCCAGCGACCAATATGCTCTGTCTCTATAGCTTTGCCTTTTCTGGACATTTAAATGGAATCATCCAATGTCTTTGCATCTGGCTTCTTTCGTTTAGCATAATGTGTTTGAATTTTATCCTTGTTGCAGCAGGTATCAGTTGTTTGTTCCTTTTTATTGCTGAATACTATTCCATTGTCTATGTACCAACTGATAGACATTTGAATAATTTCTGGTCTTTTGCTATTATAAATCATGCTGCTATGAATAGTCGCATACATGTCTTTGTGTGCTTATATGTTTTCATTTCTCTTGGGTAGATGCCCAAGAGCAAAACTGCTGGACGAGATGGTAGGTTTAACTTCTTAAGAAACCTCCAAATTATTTTTCAAACTGAAAAATGTATTTTACCTACCTGCCAGCAATATGAGGATTCCAGGTTCTCCACATCCTTGTCGACACTTACTATAGTCAGTCTTTTTAATTATGCCCATTCAGTAGGATCACAAGCATTCCACATGGGCCAGAGGCTCCTTATAACTTGAAACAGGCCCTTTGGTGTCTATACAAGCAGAAGAGGAATGCTTAGTTTCCATTTCTTATTAAAGCAGATCTCTTTAGGGCACCTGGGTGGCTCAGGTGGTTAAGTGTCTGCCTTCGGCTCAGGTCATGATCCCAGGGTCCTGGGATCGAGTCCCACATCGGGCTCCCTGCTCCTTGGGAGCCTGCTTCTCCCTCTGCTTCTCTCTCTCTCTCTCCCTCCCTCCCTCTGTCTCTCATGAATAAATACATAAAATCTTAAAAAAAAAAAAAAGATCTCTTTAGGATAAACCTTTTGCAGTGTTAGATCATTGTGTTATGTCAAAGAAATGCCCACACATTCAGGGAAGTCATATATTCTGGATTTTCCTCCCGAAATGATGCGCTTGGGTGATAAATAATGCAAGCAGAGGAGAAGAAAAGAAAGCAAAAAAGCCAACATCTGCCAGCTGCCCACGTACTGGACATGAGATGAGCCTTTTCATATTTTTCATATCATGAAATTCTCATAATCCTTGAGATAATTTCATAATGAAAACTCAGAGAAGGTTAGGTAAACTGCATTAGGACACACACTTAATAAGTGAAGCTGGGTTTCAAGCCCAGGTCACCTAGTTGGAATACAATTTTATTTCACTATGCCAACTGAGGGGAAATAAACAAGGGAGGAAGATTCTGATGAGCAGGGGGGAAGAGTTAATGTAACTGCTAACTAATGAGAAAATTTAACAATGAGATTTACAGTGGTCAATTATTATACAGCCAACAATTATCTCATGGTACAGGACTTCTCGTATTTCCATAGTTGGGTGCCATGTACATAGACAAAGTTCAAACCTTGGGGACAAAGAATCAAACTCACAGCTTCAGGAGGAATGGGGAGAAGTGGTATTCTTATATATTGAGTAGGCATTTTGATTTTCTCCCAGCGGAGAAAAGATGGTTCATTCAAAACCCTTGCCCAGATAGTGCAGAGAAAATCCACAGAGACATTTTTACCACCCAGGGTGAGAAACTAAGAACGTTCCAGAATTAAACTGGTACATTTTTTGAGTAGTAGTTCTGCTTCCCTCGGGTGAGTGGAATCTCTCCTGATGTCACTGCCACCCACCACCACCTGGCATCCCTGCATGGTGGCGGTCACAGAAGTGTAGAGATGGAGAGGAGCAGTTACAAGAAGCTCCAGGGTGCTTGGAGCAACTCTCCCCCCAAAAAACAAAAACAAAAACACGTACAGATTCCAGAGTGGGGGCCTCCTTAATCTCCATCATTAGGAATATTTGTGTCTCTTACTCATTTGTTTTTCATAAATGTTTATATGATCATCATGAAAGAAAAAAGTGAGAACTCATCTTTAGAATGTCTAGTTTCAAGGGAAATGTCACTAGTTCCCTAAGTTCTTCTATTCCTTAGAGCATCAAGTTCAAGGTTGTTCACGCATAGCTTAGAAATGTGGTAAAAGGGACAGGGGATGGGGAGATGAGAATATGAGTAATATGTTGCAAAATTACTTTTTCTCTAATGACAGCCAACCCAGTCAAGTAACTGGGGATTATCTGGATTTTTACCAATTAAGTCTTCAAATGTAGGGCTTTAAGTCAAATCCTAACCCTGGCAGCATTTTGTTACTGGGCTCATATCGTGTGCTTAATGGCACTTACCTTTCTTTCTTTTTTTTTTTTTTTAAGTTTTTCTGAATTTCTTTTCTTTTTTTTTATTAACACATAATGTATTGTTTGTTTCAGGGGTATAGGTCTGTGATTCAACGGTCTTACACAATTCACAGCGCTCACCATAGCACATACCCTCCCCAGTGTCCATCACCCAGCCACCCCATCCCTCCCACTGCCCCCCCCAGCACTTACCTTTCAGTGGGAATAAAAATTCCAGTTTACACCATAGGATCTAAGCGTGAGAGGAAAAACTAGCAAGTATGATTATAAGGTGCTTTTCCAGAACAAATGGTTATTGGTGTACCTAATAAAAGCAGTAATGATAGCAGCATAGATCAATGCACTTCTCAAACCATGTTCTGAAAGATGTTAATAGGTGACTTCTGGGGAAAAGAAGCCCAACTGCATACTCAGATAAGTTTGGGAAACATGGAGTAAAATTTGTGCCACACCAAAGAGCCTTGAATATATTAAATGCACCTTACGAGCCACCAAGAGGGGGATGCTGCATGGGGGGACTGCCTGATCTGCTTGAAAGGAAAAACTTTTCGTTGTTGTTGGTATAGTTGATGCACAATGTTACATTGGTTTCAGGTGTACAACATGGTGCTTCGACAAGTTTATCCATTGAAAAGAAAAACCTAATCGCAGGAACATTCTGTGAAACATTTTGGGGAAAGACGGCACAGAAAATTTGCAGTTGCTTTAGGAATATAGTTTCTTGTCTCCCCGAGGTTCGCACATCCAGGCAGCTCTTGCCAATTCTCCCACGTTCTGTCTAATATCTGCCATAAAGACCCTGACTGGTAAACTCCCAGAGCACAGAAGTATGATGAAAGAGAAATGATATCTATGCCCCTTTCTAAATCTGCACTTTCTTCCAAAAGCCTAGAGGGCCAGCCTGACTGAGCACTCCTTCATGGTAGTATCATGTGAAAGGGGAATTCTTCATTAAAACACAAAACTAACCTATCTAATAACGAAATGCAATTCACGGCACTTGTTTGGACCTGGATTTCAGCAAACCAAAATCTTTCCCAAAAAATAGATGAAGCAAATACGGCCAACTATTAATAACTGTTCAATCTAAGTAATGGGAGAGGTGGGGATTTTTTTACAATATTTTTTATTTTTTGTAGTTTTGAATTTTCTGATGTTGATGAGTTTTTTGTTTTTTTTTTTTTTTTACATGCGGGATAATCAGCCCCAAGCTACTAAATCGGACTCTTTGGAGATTGCGCCCAGGAGTCCGCTATTGCTCCCCTCCTCTTCTCTCACTTGCTCTTTCTTAAAATCATACTATCAGCGTTTTTTAGTTGGGAAAGCTGAGTCGCTCACTTCCTCTGGAATGTTACAGCCTTCACACCTCTCCCAGTCATTCCTAGCCTGGTGTTTTGTTTAAGCGCTTATGAAGCAATGATGTAGGTGTGTGAGAGAGACTGAATATAGCGGAAAGCCCATTGCCCAGCTATGTAGGCTGAAGCTGCAGATGCTGACTAGAAGCTCAACCAACTCATTAAACAAGTAAGTTTAACGTGGCTTGTTTTTACTAATTAGTTTTGATGTTTACTGTTTGTAATGTGAACACATCTTTGGGTTAAAAATGAAGAAGTGAATTACTTGCCATAATTACAAGGTAACCATAAAATTACAATAAAAAGTAATGTTCCATTTCACAAATAAAACATTTTAAAGCAAACATTATAAATAATAAGAACTCTAATCAATTCTAATGTGTGTACCTAACACTAAATTGCTTAGAGAATAGCATTATGCATGAGTAACATAAAAAATTTACATATTGTGCTTCAAATACTGAATGAGAGTCAACTTCAGAAGTCACAATTTGATGTCTTTAGAAAATGCAGTGATGAACATGGAAATTCAGTACATGCAGAATCCATGCTATTAAACCATATCATCTGTACTTTTCAAAAATCCATATTGTTACAGAACATGCCTGAGTATCATGCCTGTAGTTCATATGGTCTGCATAAAATGGATCATGGGCATAATTAGCCACACCCCAAGCCATAACATCCATTAATTATGGGTTTCTGAGCTGTTTTGGTTTTTCTAAAATACACTAAAATGAACACATAACTATTTTTTGAAAATGTTTGTCTCTTACCATCTAAAATCATGTGGTATACCATAAGTAATACTCTTAATACACCTTGGGGAGACATCAACCTAATTTGACAGCATCAAGAATATATCAGATCCTTTGCTAATAGGAAAGAAAGTGAAAAAATATTCCTAAAGGGAAAGAAACATGTCGTAATTATATTTGTATGACCTGTACCTAGCACAGTGCCTAAAACATAATAGGCATGCAATACATGTCTGACTAAATGAATGAATGCTTATCATATCTCTGAATTAGCCCGATCCCCTATTCTCAAAACCAATTATTTGTCGAGGTAAAGGTTTTAATCAGAGCTCTTAGCCCATGAAAATTAAATTGCTGAGCCGGGCCCCTTTGTAGAAATGTAAAACTCCTGAAATTCAAGTACTCTTGGGAAATGCAAACACATTTTCATTTACCGATGTATATAACAGAGGCAAAAATAAATTTAGATAACTTTACTTAACTACATGGCTATTAGCTTTTGACATTTCTTAAAACATCAGAAAAGGAAATGGAAAATTCTATCTCACAAATCTGGAGGCAGCTCAGAGTAACTGAGAGAATGCGAACAGAAGCCTGGGTTTGAATCCTGGGTCTGCTATTTACCTGGGTGTAACCCAGTAAAAGTCACTTAATCTGAGCTTTAGTTTTCTCATTTAAAAAAATGAAAAAGTGAGATTAAATTATAAGCTTCCTCCCAGCTCTAAAATTCTATTTTTTTTTTAATTATTCTTCTCCAGAGGCTCCAGACCAGTGCCCAGTGTTAAACTTCAGATCTTTTCCAATATTAAGTAGGCAGAGTCTGGCATGGCCCTGTGCATAGACGCAGTGCCATTCTGAGTTACACGAGCCCAGGTAGTGGCAAGCAAAACTTTCACATATAAATAAAGGCTCTTTGTTGTTCAATTTTTTAAACAAGCATATTTAGAAAACAATTTAAAATACTCTCATTTCTTTTAATATTTGAAGTAAATTTTATCACAAGGCAGCCTATAACTGTTAAGACCCTATTCTCTGCAGTCAGATTGTTTGGGTTGGAACCCTGGCTTTAGAATTTAGACAAGGATAGGAGCACCCGGGTGGTTCGGTTGGTTAAGCATCTGCCTTTGGCTTAGGTCATGATCTCAGGGTCCTAGGTTGAGCCCCACATCAGTTCAGTGGGGAGTCTGATTCTCCCTCTGGCTCATGCTCTGTCTCTCTCAAATAAATAAATAAAATCTTAAAAAAAAAAAAAGAACTTAGACAAGGATAGACCTGTTAACTAATCTTATTGTGGTAATCATTTTGCTATTTATGTGTGGATCAAATAATCATCACACTGTATACCCTAATCTCTCACAATGTTACATGTCAGTTACATCTCAATAAAGCCAGGGGGGAAATAGATCTTAGGACAAGAGACTTCTCTACGATTCAGTTACCTCATTTTCTTGAAGTGATTACAAAAAGAAAAAAAAAAATGCTACCTACTTCACAGGTTTATTGGAGGCATAAGAATTAATGGAAACAAACAAACAAACAAACAAACAAAACAAAACCCACTTACCCAGCACTTGGGAGAGTGCCTGGCATGTAATCACCCAACAGAGCAGCTACCACCCGTCTTTTTCAAATATCCTTTATCTAGGGAAACACTTTTTTTTTTACCTACTAACTAGTAGAACACAATAAAAGTGTTCATTTGCTGTGTACCTGTCTCTTCACTCTGACCTGTTTTTGTTCACATCTGCAGAATAAATGAGGAAGGCAGGTGGGGATCGTTACTCGACTGCTCCTGTCCACTCCTACCCTAGAGTCCTAGACCTCTCTGCAACTAATCAAATTGCTTTGGTCAATTTATCAAATTTGCCTACAGTTGACCATTTTTCTGTCTGGCAATGTGCTGTGGGCCATTCGGGGCAGCTAGAGAGAAGTAGCCATGTGAAATGCTGACGGGCTGAAGAGGGTTCCCAAGTCCCCTGTACTGTTTTTGTGAGGCAAATAAGATGATGCTTGAGATTTAAAAAACTGCAAAGTGCTGTTCAAATGCTACCTTTTTTTATATGTAAAGTCCAATTTGAAGATAAAATCTAGAGGGAAAAGGCCAGAATGTGGGATGTGACCTCTGGAAGGACTCTCATTGTTATGAGTTATAGTGCTCATTTCCCAAGGGTCATGGAATAGCTGTTTTTCTGTCCTGATGCTGTACCCTGAGAGAGATCACCTGAGGGGTAGGATAGCCCCTTCCCCCAGGAGGCAGACCAAGACTGAAGCAACATAGGGAAGAAAAGGCCAGCTTTGTTCTGAACTATCTTCTCACATTCATTAAACATTTTAAGTAAACAGCAATCGTATTTTACATTTAAAAAATAAAACTTTTGTTTTTCTTTAAAATAATTGGCAGGAAAGTTCATTTGTATGGATATGTCTCCTATTTAAGGAAAAGAATAACATTTTATATAACAACCATTAAATGAAAATCCTTTGAAAACTGATTTTACTCTATAATTGATGTGTCCCCATTTAGTATGTAAATGATGTTAAATATATGTGCAATTCCCTAATTTTAGGAACATACTTTTGCGAATTTTCATTTTTATTTTTTGGAAGCATAACACATAAAAGTGATACCATTGGCTAGAAATAGTTGCTGGGGGGAAAAACTGACACAAAGCAAATGGCATGTTATCAGCACTGCAGAACAGCACAATTAGCAACAACATTTTATCCTACTAGCACACAATTGCAATGCTTGGTGTATCTAAAAACAAACCTAGAGGGTATTATGCTAAGTGAAATAAGTCAGACCGAGAAAGGCAAATACCATATGATTCCACTCATAAGTGGAATCTAAAACAGAACAAAACAAGACACCGAACAAACAAATGAATAAACAAAAAGCAGAATCAGACCTAAAAATACAGAGAACAAACTGATGGTTGCCAGAGGGGAGGGGGATGGGGTTGGGCAAAATGCATGAAGGGGAGAGGGAGATACCAGCTTCCAGTTATGGAATGAATAAGTCACGAAAATAAAAGGCACAGCCTAAGGAGTACAGTCAATGATACTGTAATAGTGACATAACGGGACAGATGGTAGATACACTCCTGGTGACCATTAGCATAATGTATAAACTTGTCAAATCACTAAGTTGTACACCTGAAACTAATGTAACATTGTGCGTTCACTATACTCAAAAAAATAAAAACAAATGTAAAGGGAACGGAGAACAAGAAAAATATTTTTTCCCTGTTAATTAGCATAACAAGTCAAAACTAAAGGGATTTGTTTTGAAGTAGGACTTACAAATAGTAGGAGCAATTTTGATAAGGAGGATAAAGATGAAATTCATAATACAAGTTGATATGTTTATACCTTCATTAATGTAATCCATAAGCCCATCTAAAACAGTTTTTATTTTTTTTAAGTTTTTATTTAAATTCCAGTTAGTTAACATACAGCGTAGTATTAGTTTCAGGTGTACAATACAGTGAGTCAACACTTCCATACAAAACCCGGTGTTCATCACAGCAAGTGCCCTCCTTAATCCCTATCCCCTGCTTTACCCATCCCTTCACCCACCTAAAACAGTTTTTAAAAATCATCCCAATTTAAATCATCTCTCCCCAAATCCCCCAAAAGATTTTAACGGCTGGCTTTTCTTGAAACCCAAGGGCATTTTTTTTCAAGAGTTCTCCAAGTTGCGAAGAGTAATAGGGCAATCTCTGATTTAAGAAATAAAAAGTTTGCCAAGTTCTTTCCATGGATAGGGAGCTGAATGAGACAGGGATAGCACAGTGCCCAACCTTCGATGCCAGTGGGAATGGTAATTTGGTCCCTACCACCCCATTCAGACTGAGAGCCTCCAGCTGTGGGTGGTTCTGCATTGTTTGAATTCCTCCTGGAGGCTCTGGGTTGACAGCCACTGTTCTGGGAGCCACAGCTGACACAGGAGGCTCTTGTCGCAGGCTAGCTTTTACAACCTGGCTCTTGCAATGATAAAATCATGGAGACTAAAGGCAGAGGTGATACCAAGGACTACCAGTTGGTTCCCCCTAGGTTGCCCTGAACTGTTCACCTCTTTCCTTTGTGGCTCGAAGGAAGTAAACTGGGGGGCGTCTGGGTGGCTCAGTCGTTAAGCGTCTGCCTTAAGCTCAGGTCACGATCCCAGAGTCCTGGGATCGAGCCCCGCACCAGGCTCCCTGCTCAGCGGGAAGCCTGCTTCTCCCTCTCCCTCTGCCCACCCCCTGCTTGTGATCTCTTTCTCTCTCTCCGTCAAATAAATAAATAAAATCTTTAAAAGAAAATGAAGTAACTGGAAACTTGAAGGGACAAAGTTGAGTTGCAGATGAATGCAACTTACCAGATAAGTTGCCAGAGGGGAGGGGGATGGGGTTGGCAACTAAACTAATACTACGCTGTATGTTAACTAACTGGAATTTAAATAAAAACTTAAAAAAAAATAAAAACTGTTTTAGATGGGCTTATGGATTACATTAATGTAGTAACTTACCAGAGAGCTTTGGTCATTATTCCTTTAACCTGATCCATTTTAAAACACAGACAAATTTTGTTGTTGTTGTTATTGTTATATATATATTTTTATTATGTTATGTTAATCACCACACATCATTAGTTTTTGATGTAGTGTTCCATGATTCATTGTTTGCGTATAACACCCAGTGCTCCATGCAGAACGTGCCCTCTTTAATACCCATCACCAGGCTAACCCATCCCCCAACCCCCCTCCCCTCTAGAACCCTCAGTTTGTTTCTCAGAGTCCATACTCTCTCATGGTTCATCTCCCCCTCCGATTCTCCCCCTTCATTCTTCCCTTCCTGCTATCTTCTTCTTCTTCTTCTTTTTTTAACATATAATGTATTATTTGTTTCAGAGGTACAGGGCTGTGATTCAACAGTCTTACACAATTTACAGCTCTCACCATACATAGCACATACCCTCCCCAATGTCTATCACCAGCCACCCCATCCCTCCCACCCCCACCACTCCAGCAACCCTCAGTTTGTTTCCTGAGATTAAGAATTCCTCATATGATCTCACTGATATGAAAATACAGGCAAATTTAAGCTGTTGGAGTGGAAGGGTGTCATTAAGCACTGCCCTGTTGGTATCTTCTTGCCAAATGACCTCATGTAAATTTTTACAATTATTATTATTTTTTTTAAAGATTTTATTTATTTATTTGTCAGACAGAGAGAGAGAGAGAGAGAGAGAGTGCGCACAAGCAGGGGGAGTGGGAGACGGAGAAGCAGGCTTCCTGCTGAGCAAGGAGCCCAACATGGGACTCGATTCCAGGACCCTGGGATCATGACCCGAGCCAAAGACAGACGCTTAACCGACTGAGCCACCCAGGTGTCCCTACAATTATTTTTAAATAGATTACCTCCTGAAAACAGGGCTGAGAATTTTGTTCCCAGCCCTTTCTGTCCCATATACAAATTTGGGCTTGAAGCCATTTGAGTGGGCACATACCTTGGGTACTTCTTAAAGTCTGATACTACAGCTTACTGTCTGAAAATCAGACACTCTGATAAAAAGGTGGACACTGTAGTGTTAGATTTTAAAATTTTTATCAAATCTAGGTGTTTCCATTATTCTCATGTGACTTTTTCTATTTTATTTTGTTTTTTAATTATTTAGAAACTCCAATACTAATGGGCTGCTTAAATTTGGGTAAGTTATCTGTGCCCTGATTGCCTTACTTGTAAAATAGGAATTGTGAGGGTACATATCTCATTGGGTGGCTGTTATGATTAGACAATAAACTTAAAACATTTGGCACAGTACCTAAAACACTGTAAATGACCAGTAAACAATCACCTGTCGTTATTTTAAATACATTGCATTCCTGGAAACCAGTCTTCTGAAGTTACTTGTCATTCATAGAACAAAACAGTATCTATCCATGCAACCTTATATTTATCAGTGAGGTGTCACCTTCCAAAGTCCTGAGTGAGTCAGTGCCGTGGGGATGAAACATGTACATGTTTATTAGGCAGCATCGAAAAGAGCAAAGCTGTGAAATGGGAAGAAGTAGAAATCGGGATGCTTACATATCCTGTTCAGTCCATATTCCATTTTCTCAGAGCTGCCCTTTAGCATATTTCTGGAGATGTTAATTAAGACTGTGATTCAGGGGCGCCTGGGTGGCTCAGTTGGTTGAGCGACTGCCTTCGGCTCAGGTCATGATCCTGGAGTCCCGGGATCGAGTCCCGCATCGGGCTCCCTGCTCGGCAGGGAGTCTGCTTCTCCCTCTGACCCTCTTCCCTCTCGTACTCTCTATCTCTCATTCTCTCTCTCTCAAATAAATAAATAAAATCTTTAAAAAAAAAAAAAAGACTGTGATTCATTTATATACTATTAGATTGATGTGGAAGTTTCTGGGGACTAGATGCAATTATGTTATTCAGTAAGACTGGTAGGCTCTGTTGCTTTCTCTTGAGTTGAATGGCTTCTTATTGACCAAATTAAAAATCACAGTTTTAGTTACAACATTCACATCATAAAGAATCAAAAAAAGGCAACCTTTCTCTAATTTGAATTGGATGCACTGACATCACTGTCATTATTGAGATAAAAGATTACTAATCACATCTTAACACATTTTCCCTCCACCTCCCCTCCCACCTAATTTTATTCATTGGAAGGGGTTGGTAGAGTTACAGTACCTAAAGCATTTTGGGGTGTCAAATTAAACATTTCCAAAGTATTTTTAATCTGGCCTCTTCATTTAAATCTTGCTTCAGCGGGGCGCCTGGGTGGCTCAGTCGTTCAGCGTCTGTCGTGGGCTCAGGTCATGATCCCGGGGTCCTGGGATCGAGCCCCGCACTGGGCTCCCTGCTCTGCGGGAAGCCTGCTTCTCCCTCTTCTACTCCCCCTGCTTGTGTTTCCCTCTCTCTCTGTGTCTGTCTCTGTCAAATAAATAAATAAAATCTTTAAAAAAATAAATCTTACTTTAGCATAAGCATTAATAGTGCAATTATACACATAGTCACAAATAGGTGTCAGAATCCTTTGAAGAGTTTGTTGCCATTATATTAATTTGAGATTCCCAGCCTTGCCACTAATTCTTACATGGTTCTGATACATTTGCAGGTTTGGAAACAACGGTCTAAAATAAATCAGCTAATAAGTCTAAGTGGCAATATATGAAAATGTGTTTAATGATATTTTTTATAGCTATTCTTGGGTTTTGCTTTCATGAGAATTTGAATATATTTGAATACATACATATTTTCTTTATTATAAATGCTAGTGATATGAAGAATAATGGAAGGAAGTATAGAGATAGGAAATAGCTTTAAGCAATAGGAATGTGAAGAATATGATTCATGCAAATCATTTTTAATAGCCCTAGTGATCCTTTAAAAGTTTATTTCTATATATTTGGCAGTAGCTATTTGTTCAAAACATACATTGTTTATTATAAGCATTTCTACTACTTAAAAATAAAATTTAGCAAATTACTTAATTAAAATTATTCATTTTAAGAGCTAATAACTGGTCAGGTCAGGTTAAATTATAAACTTCATTAATATGTCTTCAACACTGACACGCCTGGGTGGCTCAGTCAGTTGAGCATCTGCCTTCAAGCTCAGGTCATGGTCCCAGGGTCCTGGGATTAAGCCCCGAGTCGGGCTCCCTGCTCAGCGGGGAGCCTGCTTCTCCCTCTGCCTGCCGCTCACCCCTGCTTGTGCTCGCTCTCTCCCTCTCTCTCTCAGATAAAAATCTTAAAAAGTAAATATGTCTTTAACACTAATTTTAGTTCAAAAGTTGGTTCTTCATTGATGTAAGTGAAAAGCATTAGTGTTTCCAGCTTTTTTCTTCTTTGACCTGTCATTTAATTTGGGTTGAGATCAATCTTGCTATACCTCTGTTGACAAACAGAATGGTGTTCTACCACATTAGAAATTTTATAGGAGAGGTAGAAATTATACTTATGTAAAAAAAAAAATGCTTTGTCAGATACAGGGATTATCCAACTTACTTACCCCTCTCAAAGTCACCATATACTAATATAGGTGATACAAAACATAAAATGTGTATCAGGTGTCTTGGGGCTAAGACAAACATCCAGGTAGAATTAGGGAAAGAGTAGATGGAGAAACAGCCCGAATTCCTTACTCTATAGGTCCCAAATGATTCTTCACCTCTAGTAACCCTTCAACAGGCCTTCAGCAGGCTCAGCCAGCATACCCAAAGAGACCCATCCTTCAAACCCAATTTATAGGGTAGCTAAATGTTCCAGTCAAGTTCACCCTTTAGATCTTTGGTTCTCAACTAGGGGCAATAATTCTGTTGTGAGGTGCCCTGCATTATAGGATGCTTAGTAGCTTCCCTCACCTCAGTCCACTAGACACTCCTCCCAACCCCCTGAGTTGCGACAACCAATCACATCTCCAGACACTGCCAAATGTTCTTCTGGGGGCAAAGTCACCCTCCAGTTGCGAACCGCTAGATTAAAAGTGGCAAAATACAAGTTTAAAAAGTGCCTTGTCTCACAAATATCCCCCCCGCTTACAAATGCTGAAATTCCTTTAATAAGATTGTATCTTTCTTTTCACAGAGATTACAAGGTTTAAGCCGCAGGTACCCGTTTGAGGCACTTTGGTGGGAATACATTTCAGCTCAATGTCAGTCAGTAATGGCAAAGGTTAGTCTTCCAGACCTTTCCAGATTTGCTGACAAAAAGGTATGAGCTAGAGGCCCACCTGAAGTGGGCTACTTTTTAGAAAGAGGACTAAGGACAAACTTCCAAACTGTAATTACTTTACCTGGAATCATTCATCTACCTGTCAGGCATGCACCTGTCAGGGTCAGTGCTAGATGTAGTGTGAAATGTCCAGTGATTTCAACTCTCTGTCAATGCAAAGAATGGTCTAGGAGCTGGCCAGACATTGAATACTTGAGAGGGAGAGTGGATAATTAGGTAATCTCCCAGGTTGGAAGATTAGGCCTTGTTTACCTCTGTCCCCAACACCTGGTACACAACGGGTACTTCATATGTATTTGCTAACTGAATGAACAAGTGATGGAGAAGGGCCCTGGACAGCTAGGAGGGCTTGGGATATGGAGCTTTGGTGGGAGATTGACTGAGAGGGCTCAGGAAAGAATGGCGTCAGAGGAAGACACACAGAACTTTGGAGGTAGAGGGGACTTAAAGCCCTAGTGAGAAAACCCCTGGAGTCAGCTCTGCACCAGAAGCAAAGCAGTTTAGGGAGGGCGTGTGTGAGCTTAGAGACAGATTTCCTGAGGTCAGTTCCAACACTTACTTTCCTTAAGATCTTAGGCATCTGTAAACCAGGGATAATGATAATGCCTCCCTCAAAGGGCTGTTGTGAGGATTCCACGAGGTAATACTTATAAACCTTTCAGACCAGTGGCCAGCAGAGATGGGCTAGCTTGAGACTTGAGAGTGGCAGGGTTTTAGACTGGGATGACGGACTTGAAGAGAGCCATAAAAATCTGAACATTGTGGGGCACCTGGGTGGCACGGTTGGTTAAGTGTCCGACTCTTGGTTTCACCTCAGGCTGTGATCTCAGGGTCATGAGGTGGAGCTCTGCGCTCAGCATGGAGTCCACTTAAGACTCTCTCTCCCTCTGCCCCCTGTCTCTCAAATAAAGAAATAGATCCTTAAAAAAAAAATCCGAACACTGTGGTGAAAGGGAAAGGGAGCCACCAGGAATGAATAAAAAGTTGACCAAGCATCTGTAAGTGCTCCACTGCTCAACTGTTGTCTCGGTGATGTGACTAATCAACACATTCATTAGATTTTCTTTGGTCTTCCTTGGTGACTTTAAAGCAAAATGCAAGAAATGGGTGACTGAGTTCACCTGATTATTAGGGTTGTTAGGAAAGCTGTATGAGAAGGTCAAGGAGATATGGGGCATAGACTACAGGGGAGAATAAATTCAAAATGGTGAACCTAGGCATTTAATTCCAAAGGAAAGAAGTGAGGCCAAAAATGGCCAATAAACTGGAAGAACCGGGAGGGTTTTGGTGACTGAAAGTCAAACAACAGCTCTGGTGGGAGAGGTAGAAGGGCAGGGCGTGGTGGAGAGAGAGGTTTCCCGTGTTCAGAGATGGAGCAGCTCCAGATGGCACAAGGAAAACTTCACATGGACGTGGGGGCATTGAGCAAATGGAAGCAAGGCCACTGATTTTTCCCTTGCTCAAGCCAAATCACTCTGTTCCCAAGGGTATCTCATCAAAATGTTTTGTTGGCAAGGAATTCAATAATTGATTAAGCTCTAGTAAAATCCCTCTAACATTCTTCTTAATACTTCAAGGCTGTAGGGTGAGTAAAGGTAGAGGGAAAGCTGCAAATAGAAATAAAACAATAATACATTGAGGAATATCAATAGATATAGAATATTGATGATTATATACTTATACTTTAAATATAAACATTATATGAACTGGCTGATATATGGTATCCCATTTGAATCAACCAAAAGTCTTTTTAAGGGATAGATCCTTTCTCAGATTACCTGGGATATCTGTCCAAGAAGCATCTCAAAAATGTTAAAATTTTCCCATTCTCATCTCAGTGACTTCTCTCTTTTTTCCACCCACCCTCAACATGCATGCCTGTACACACACACACACACACACACACACACACACACACATCCCTCCCCTACACATAATTTATGGGATTCATTCATTCAACAAATAAAAACCAGACACTGATGCTGGGACCAAAGCAGTTAGTGAGATTAGGTCTGTGTTCATATGAGGCTTAAATTCTAAAGGGAGAGACAGTGACAAATAAGTGAACATATTCATAAATAATTTCAGATAATGAGAAAAGTGCTATGAAAAAAAGTGATGTGATCAAATATTTTATATTGATTTGTATATTATGTGAAGTCTATATATACATAAAATGATATGTCAAGTATATATCCCATTATCTCTTAAGAAACTGGGGTGTAAGTGACAATATAGAATCCGATATAGAACTATGGGTAGAACAGAAAATCACTGATTTGCTGATTCTATTTTTCTGCCCAAGAAATCACATAAAATGTTTAATCATATGTAAATCGTAAATACATAATAAAGTCTTTAAAGGAAAGCATGTTTAAGAAGGTCTAGCCCTACCTCTCCACCCCAACAGTCTTACCTTCAAAGCCAGATCTAGGTAAGAGTGTTAATCGCCCAGCACTTTCTTCTCCAGGACTGTCAAAATTAAGTATCTGGATTTGAGGCCATTTGAGAACAAGCTCACAATCGCTGGTTTCTAATTCAAGCTCCCTGCCAGATTACCGGTGTTCTTTCTTCAAAGAACTATAGTATAAGAATTCTGTTTAGGCTAATAGAATAATATATTAGGCTACCCTGGAAAAAAAATATATAACCAGTGCCTTGCCTATGGAAGAATGCCTAAAGATTTTTTTGGCATTTGGTTCCATAGCCACGCCGAACAAGAGTGACTGTAGATTTTGTTTCTAACCTAGGATCGGGTGAGAGGAAAACAGGGATCCGATGTGGGTGTTCATAAATGGTTTTTCCCTTGTATACAGCTAGGTAATATAACCAGCACAAGAGGACCAGACCCCAAGCACCACAGATGGATAAGGGTGCTCCTTGGAGGCGCCACCAACAGAGACCTTTGGTTTCGGTGAACTTCCTGAGAAATTCCAGAGCTGGCACGTCTTACCCCTACTTTTATTCATCGTTCTTTTCCAAGCAGCTAAAGAGAAGCTAAACGGCACATTTGTTAGGCTTAAATTCTACACAAGATGGCCGAATTAAAACTGGTTAGATTTCATAAATCCTCTTCATAAATGAAACTTTTCTTGGTATTCACAAGAAAGCCAGTATTGACCAGGCTGTAAGCCTGTGTTCTGGAAGATGGAGGTTCACATCGCCTCCTGTTCTAGTTCGGTATGTCTCGGGCACACATTGATAAGATGTCATAAAATACTGAAGAGAATTTCAATGACATCTGTAATGTTACCATTTGTGTTTGAAAGTGACTCCTCCAGGAATATCATCTCAGATAATCAGAGTGTGCCTGGGGCATAATTTGGAGTAACCAGTCTGTCACCAGATTCCTACTTCCTTTCACCGCTCATCTGTCTCCCACCATGGGGAGTGGAGGGAGTTGCCTTCCATCTCTGGGGGTGGGAATGTTTTCTTTCCGCTCTTCAGAGAGTAATCAAGGAATGAGAGCTGAAGCATTGCTGTGGGAACGTTAAGGCCCATTGTATAAACACAAATGGCCTACGTCCTGAAGCTTTATCCTGTAGGGAGCCTACCCCTTGTCTTGTCCCTTCAACTAGACGTTTTTCTGTACCTGTCCTCAACCTTCTCTAGAATGTGAAGCCCCATGCATAATGCAGAAATGCTATTTGCACACTTAATTCCTCACTATATTTTAGTTAACAGCAGTGTCCCTCAAACAAGCACGGCCTCTCTGCCACTCTGTCACCTCCAAGACCTCAGGGCTGGGTTATCCTACCTTTTGCAGCTAACACCTTCACTGCCCCATTTAAAAACTGCCTCTCCTCAAGAGTGAGGGGCCTCACCTGGCTCTCCCAGTCTTATCAAACTTTTTGTCTGGAGTATTCAAGTACTTAGGCCCTCAAGGAACAGTAATGTGATGTTTTGGTGAAACTAACATCATAATAGAATGGAAAGAAAGATTGCTCTTCGAATATGTTCCTGTAAAGTTTTACATGTTGCATTAAAACCATTGTCCCAGGATAATCAAATTATCCTATTTTAATTTTTATTTATTGTTTTTTTAATTGTTATTTATTTATTTATTTTATAGATTTTATTTATTTGACAGAGACACAGCAAGAGAGGGAACACAAGCAGGGGCAGTGGGAGAGGGAGAAGCAGGCTCAGATGCGGGGCTTGATCCCAGGACCCAGGGATCATGACCTGAGCCGAAGGCCACCCAGGCCCCCCAAATTATCCTATTTTTAAATATTTTCTCAAAATTTGATGGCCAAAAGGGCAGAATTCAGTTAATTTAATTTTTTCAACTTTGTGGCTCTAAATTGGATAAAGGTAAATCTTTCTGCATTAGATTGCTCCATAATATATTAATCCCTGTGCTATTCTGCCTCCGCCGAATAATTATTTGTCCTGGTTAGGGGCTCCTGCTGCATAATAATGAGACATTATTTGATAATCTATTTTCCTTACTTGAGTATTAGAATCTCTTTTGGTGTTTATGTTTAAGAGAATACAGTGATACGCCACTGAGAATAATAAAAAGAGCATTTTAAATGTTAGGCAGTGAGAATCAGGACTACATCACTGCACTGTTAAGTTTCCACATCTGAGGGCACCTGGGTGGCTCAGTTGTTAAGCTTCTGCCCTCAGCTCAGGTCATGATCCCAGGGTCCCGGGATTGAGTCCCACATCAGGCTCCCTGCTCGGCGCGAGGTCTGCTTCTCCCTCTTCCACTCCCCCTGATTGTGTTCCTGCTCTTGCTATCTCTCTCTCTCTCTCTGTCAAATAAATAAATAAAATCTTTAAAAAAAAAAAATTTAAAAAAAAGTTTCCACATCTGATTAGTTTGTCTTTCAAAGTAATATACATTAGCTAAATGGACATTTAAGACCTTAGATTAGGACTTATTTAAATGAATTTTGATTGCTTTCAAATGTATTTTGTTTTGCTTTTTAAATGGAACTTCAGTAATTACCAAAAAAAAAAAAAAACCTAATTTTTTTATTATGACCTTCAGCCAGAATGAAGAACAGTATTTAATTTTGGGAAGGTCTTTTTTAAAAGCCAATATGTCAAATTACTGACTTTGTCTAGAACTTCTATTTCAGCATTGAAACATACTCTGAGTCTCAAATAACCCTGAATTATATATGGAAGATGAAGAAGTAAAACTGAGCTGATCTTAATTCTCATAATACTATTCCAATGTTTGGAAAATATTTGTAAAAGAATGTGAATTATAGCAATTCACATCTCTTTGCTTTCTATATAATTGTGTTCTTTATGCCAAAAATGTGTAAATATCGGCCACCAAAGCTTAAGCCTCTTCAATTACAAATTGAGGCTCTGGCCATCATGCTTTAAACACACACCCCAGTGCACATGCTCACTCTGTGCCCTCTACCTGGGATACCATGACCCAAGTTTCCCACAACCCATGGTTCCCACATGTGTCTCCACTTAGAATAATCTGGGGATTTTGAAACATTTCCAACCCCAGGCCACATCCCAGACCAATTAAATCACATGCCTGGGACATAGTTTTTGAAAGTCCCCACGTGATTCCAATGTGCTGCCAAGTTTGAGAACCATCACCTCAACCAGCTCGTTCTTAGGCAAACTTTGTTCATCCTCTCATCCAGACGGAGGATGTCTGATGCCCTCCCTGCAGGTCCTAGGCCTTCCCACTATTCCTCCTGCATAGCCCTACGCTGGCAAGCATTAAAGTTATTTTAACTGTTTACTCACATGCCTGCTTCCTCAAACTACTATAAAATTCAGGAATATATTTATCCTCAAATCCCAGAGTCTAATCCTGTGCCTGGCATTTGGAAGTACTCAATAAATTCATGGAATGAATAACTTCTTTAAAAAAAAAAGGCAAAAATATAGTTATGTTAATATTTTCATGCCATGGAAAAAGTAGTAATTTAAGATGTGCTTAAGGTGATGTTTCACTGATGGGCAATGTCTTATATTTAGGAAAACATCTCATCATATCAGTGAAATAGAACTATTTCTCAACATCAAAAAGAATCATAATATATAACTTTACCTATGAATTTGTATTCTTTACTGTAATAAGTGCAGGAAAACATTTCCTGTATAAGAAGTATCTACAACAACCCATCCTCTCTCAGCTCCATTTCCATCTTGAGTGGATTATGTGTTGTTTTCCAAAGCAATCCTTTCAGAATTTTATGATGTTTCAGGGGGTTATAAAATGGTTTTTTAAGAGTTTTTAAGTACTTAGTTTACAAAATGTATCATGTAAGAGTCCATGTTTTTTGTGGTATTCACTGTTAATATGATCATTATGATTCAAAAAATATTCACATAGTAAATTTTGCCACAATCTAATTCTAGACCATAAACCCAATCTTAAACATATGCTTGTTTGTTTTAAGATTATTTATTTATTTATTTGACAGAGAGAGAAAGAGAGAGAGCACAAGCAAGCAGAGTAGCAGCAGCAGGAGAGGGAGAAGCAGGCTCCCTGCTGAGCAGGGAGCCCAACGCAGGACTCGATCCCAGAACCCTGAGATCATGACCTGAGCCGTAGGCAGTTGCTTAACCGACTGAGTCACCCACAGGCACCCCTTAAACATACGTTTTTTTTAAAAAAGCTGTTCAAAATATTTTGCTCCTTGGGTTACCTAATTATTTTATCTTGCAGCAATGTTTCACAATCTAACAATATGTTGTTCTTTATCGGCTAGATGGAGAAAGCCTGAAAAGAAATCAGATTTAGGAACTGTTTTCCAAGATAGTAAAGCATTACTCATTTATCTTTACATATGAAATGCTGGACTATCTAATTAGACATCAAATTAATTAAAGACCTTAACAACTCATGTTCACTATGCACTCACTCTGAATACATGTAAAAGATAAAAATGAGAGAAAAGTGCAGTCCTCCACTTTTAAATGCTTACATTGTCATCAACTACCATCAACCAATTTTTAATTTTAGTCTATTAATTAAATACAACTAATTTAGAAGGCACTCATTGAAACGTAGCTCTTGTTCTCTTTTCCATAATGAAGTCATGACTTAAAAATCATAAGGGCAATATCTTTAGACACTGCTGCTTTGCTTTATCAGAAAGAAACTCTGAGTGTATTATCAACTGTGAAAAAAGATCACAGCTTCTCATATTCAGTTCCAGGGTCATGGTTCCCAAATAGTAAAAGCTGCAAATGAGGCAACTATTCCAAGTTAGCTTCAGCCCTAATGAACACAAAACTGAGTTTCTTTTGCCAAGCAAAGGAGGCACACAAACAGGTACACTTTCAACCAGTCCCAGCCAGCTTTGCATACTGATGTTTGGATTAAAAGAGCAAAGCCGTTAAATTGGCTTCTGTAAGCATAATCTGATTTTGAGTAATGTCCTTTCTCAGGCCCTCCCCTGTTTGTCTCCTCACCCATTTGTCAGACCCGGAAACATACACCTTATTCCTCCTTAAGTGAGGGGCCCTGTGGGGCGTTCCTGCCACCCCTGGCCAGGGGTCCCTGGGGTCGGCAGTCAGCGTTAAAAGACCTCAGAGGGCAGAAGCCCACCAGGTGGGAGCACTGTGCGTCCAGGGCCTGGGGACCAGGTGGAAGCTGGGTCTCTCCCGTGTCTCCAGTTCCCAGCAGCAGGTCCTAGCGGGCACAGGCGGACCCGCTCTTCCCCAGACCCAGCAACTAAAGGAGGCAAAGAAACCTCAATCTTCTGATTCGATTCTTAGTGCCATAAAAACAACTTCCGGGCGCCTGGGTGGCTCAGTTGGTTAAGCGACTGCCTTCGGCTCGGGTCATGATCCTGGAGTCCCGGGATCGAGTCCCGCATCGGGCTCCCTGCTCAGCGGAGAGTCTGCTTCTCCCTCTGACCCTCTTCCCTCTCGTGCTTTCTATCTCTCATTCTCTCTCTCTCTCTCAAATAAGTAAATAAAATCTTAAAAAAAAAAAAAAACTTCCAGCGGCGCTTTGCATCACCCGCCAAACCCTCCAGCCACCTTTGGGAGCGGGCAAATATAATTTCTGAGGGGTCACAAACGCTAAAACCACAGCAAACAGAGGCTGTGTCTACAACTGCAGAAATAAGAGTTAGCGGGGGTAGGCTTGGCTTCCGGGCGGCGCCCCCTCCAAACAGTATAAAAACCCACGAGGGCGCGGCGTCCCGAGTGGTGGGTGGGCCGGTGGGTGCGGGACAGGAGGACGGGAGGGAAGCTAGGAGTCACGAAGCCTCCTCCGCTGGGATCGCCTCCTCTTTGAGTGGCCTCTACTCCGTCGTTCCGAATTAGTAAGACGATGCTCAGGCCAAACAGCCACCCCCGCCCAGCCCGACTGGCCTCGGGAGGGAGCGTTCCAGGGGAGCGGGGGCCGAGCGCCGGAGAGGGCCATTCGGCCAGAAGGGGGAAGCTGACAGCGTGCCCTCCCGCTTCCGTCGTGGGGAAAGGCCTAGATCGCAGTGGTCCACACACAGCGCTCTTCTGCCACTCTCCTCCTTCCTCAGGACCCGGGAGGTGCGGTGCCCTGCGCTTTCTCCCATCCCCGAGTGGCGGCACCCCTCCGCGGGACGCTTGGTTGGGTCCGGGGCGGGGCCGGCAGGCTCCACGTGCGGCCGCAAGCTAGGCTCTCGGCTCCCGCTGCTCGGCGGCCACCCCCGCCACCTCGGGGCGGGCGTGTGGGCGGAGCCTCTGGGGGCGGGGCGGGAGGCGTGGGCGGGGGGCGGGGCGGACGCGGAGCGCTCGTCAAGCCGCCGGGGCAGAGGGGCTGAGAGGAGCCGGGCTGGCGCGGCGCAAGCAGGAAGGGACGGGGAGCTTACGCGAGTCCGACGCCTGGTGCTCCGGGCTTTCTGCGAGGTACGAGCGGGAACTCGGTGCCTGGGGACCTCCCAGTCGGCCTCTAGCCCGGCCACCGCGCCCCGGCTGCCCACTGTGCCCCCTGCCGGCCGGGCGGCGGCGGCGGCTGGACGGGACTTTGGGAGGGTTTCTGGGAGTCGAGAGCCCCAGCTAAAGCAGTGTCCCCTTCTCTGCGTCTTTCTTCGCCTTCTTCTAGCTTCCTCGGCTCTGGGCGTCGGGCACCGGGCTGGAAGGTCGCCTCTCCACTGGCAGAGCTCGCCCACACCGGGGCGGGAGGACAGGGCCCCGGGGCAGCCGAGCCCGGCAGCGGGGGAGACGCGGAGCTCCGTGGCCGCCTGTGCGGCGAGGGCGGGAGGCCGACCGGGGCTGCGGGCTGCGCCCCGGGCTCACGGTGCCGCGCTCGGCTCCCCGGTGGTTTCCGGCGCCCTGTTCTGGGGGCGCCTGTCGGTTGCGCCCCATCGCTCGCGCCTTTGACGGGGCGCCGGGGCCAGCCCCTGAACCCTGCATTCCTGGGTGCCGTGCCGCCTGTTGTGCGCGCGCCGGGGCCCGGCAGCCGGGCTGCGGGAAGGGACGCGAGCGCGGTGTCTGCCCCACGGTCCCTGAAGTGTCTGGTCGGGGGGCCGGAGATTGAGCTGGGGCTCGGCGACGCCAGAAGGGGGCCTCGGTGGGATGTGAGTGGGGGGCGCGGCCTGCAGAATTTGGGTTCCTGGAGGTGCTTGCGGCGTACAGGCCGGGCCCCAGGCAGAGGAGACCACCAGCCTGTCCTCGGGGAGGGCCAGGAACTGTCAGGTATGGACCGCTGGGGGCCACCCGTATGAGATCCATGGGGCTTCTAACAGCACCTCGAGTCCTGGGACAGCATAACCTGATGGGGAGGGCGTTTTCTTTAAGGGCATGAATAAATGGAAAGCTGTCAAAACAAGCATATTTTAAAGTTGAAATGAAAGCTGGCAGATTTTTAGGCCGTGCAGTTGTGTAGTTAGTGTCCAAAGAAATATTAGCTCCTTTACACCCTTTTCGTTTTTATTTTTTGGCAAAATCTGTGTTGCCAGAATTTCCCTCAGGAGCTTTGCATTGCCCACAGCGGGGAAGGAAAACTTCAGCAAGCGTTCTCAGGTTGCTTTTGACTTCAAGCCTGTGCTCTCCAGCTTTTTTTGAGTGTGCAGGAAAAGGATCTGATTCTCTCCCTTTTTCTCTGAGATCCCACGGTGTTTGTTTATTGGTTTTATAAGCATCTATTTAAATTTAGCTTTTGCACGAAATACTCCCCGTTGCCACAGGGTGTAGTTTAGGGATTAGAAAATAATGTTGGAGAAAGCTGCTAGTGGCTTCATTTTCCAAGAATGTAAGTCATTTCCTTTCTGTGATTTCAGGGAGTTGATATTTCACAGCATCAAAACTTTGTGGGGAAAATTTTCCGTAATACATCTGTCATTAAAAAGGCTTTTGACTTTTGGATTTTTTTCTTCTTAGGGCAGGGCATAAATTCAGGCTCAGCAATGTTAAAGGATAAGAAGTTTTTCAGAATCTACAGCATCATGAGAGTATTGTAGAAAGTAATTTTAACAACCACTAAGACTTACAAACAGCCTGCTCCGTAGAGAGTGGGGGAGGGGAGAAGACCAGAGGGGAGAGGCAGGAAAACAGATGCTTTTGCTGTTGTCCTTTGTAATAAAACTTGTAGCACTTAATCATTTTCCTTGGGTGTGGTTTTGAGAAATAAAAGTATTATGTTAAAAATGAAATTACTCCACAATATGAGATAGCTGACATTTAAATGCTCTTTCAGTACGTTTGTAAACAAACTGGATTTATATTTCATATTAAAATGGACCTTTGGGATCATTAGATGAGAAGGGTCCCCCAGGGGATATCTACTATCAAGTAAGTTATCTGCAGGATATCTTTCCCAGAAAGCAGACTGACTGTAATATGAACTAATTTTCCCTCTTTTGAATTGCTTGTAAAAATGCCTGAGATCTGACACTGATGGACCACAGTAATCATCAGTTCTTGCAGAACTCAAAACATCTTAAGGGAAAGGAAATCTTTCTCTATTTCCACTCCCTCCTTTCTGGGGGACAACCTGGGTAAGCTATCAGCTTCAAGTACATAATTTGAACTTGCTGATTTAAGATGCTCCTGGGTTTCCAGGAAAACAATAGGGGCTAGGATGAAGACACTGCGTTTGAAAGCAAAGTGTCCATGTGCTAGGTAATCATTTCTGGCAACCCGTTCTGTAAAAACTCATTCAATTGGGCTAGCTGAATCCAGGGAAGTGGGGGTTGTAAAGCTTTTCTAGTTTCTGGACTTTGTTTCCACTTTTAACTACACTTAAAAAGCCTTTGGCTTTCAGAACTTACGACATAATAGAGTTGTGTAGGCTTTTTGTGGCAGATGCTTGAAATGAAAGTTTCAAACCGAATTGTTTTTGCCTGAATTGTCAAGTTCAGAGTTTAGTGTAAATGAGTCCTGTCTCACAACTTTTTTGATAAAGGAATTCTTTGTAGTTTTCAACTTGGATGCTGCACATTTTGATTTCTGAGACAGGGTTAAAAAAAAAAATAAAACCTGCAAACAATTATTTTATTACATGAAAGCCAGTACCAAGAAAAGATTAACTCAGTCCAGATGTAAAAATGTATGTGAATTTTAGATTTGGATGATCTCAACAAGTTTTCCCTTTTGTTGATGAAACTGCCTGGATCCCAGATGGCATTCACAAATTATCCCTTAGGTGGTTTTCTGAGTTCAGAACTAAATTTCAGGGGCCTTCTATAAAGTCTTAAAATTGTTTTAAGTGTTCTAAAGGATAGAAAGTTTTCTGTGTTTATGCAGAGATGGGTTTTTCCGATTTCACGTTAACACAAACCTTATAAATACCCTGGTTTGGTAAATGAAGCCTGTGTAGGAAAGCCAGAAGTATTCAGTATTGTGTATTCTTATGGGCAAAGCATAGAATCTTTGGCTTTCGTTTATGCAATTCCAATGTTGTTTTAAAGAAAATAAAGAGTTTTGTGTGTTCGCAGTCTTCAGTAGAATCCTGTTGTAATACAGTTTCTGGTTTCCTATATTAAGCAATTGGTCCTTACATGATGGTCCTCTACCCTGCTCCCTCACCAACAAGAAACAACAAACACAACCTATAAGAAAACTCCAGTAGCTTAGAAAAATCTGTACTTCCAGCACTAAAGTTATAAATGGTGTGTGTTACACACTTAAAATTATATACTTTCAAGAAGTCTTTGATTATATAATTACACATTGGGAGTTTAATTGCATTGTGATTGTGTATTAAACAATTGAGTGTAGGAGGGGGAAATAGAAAAGATACAATGAAGGAATTTTATGAGTGGTGAAATTTTAGTTAAAATCTGTCTTTCCTAGGGGCACCTGGGTGACTCAGTCAGTTAAGCGTCTACCTTTGAGCACCACAGAGGCCCCCCGCCATGTCCTGGGGCTCCCTGCTCAGTGGGGTGTATGCTTCTGTTTCTCCCTCTCCACCTAATCCTGCTCTTGCTATCTCTGTCTCTTTCAAATAGATAAATAAAATCTTTTAAAAAAATGTATCTTTCCTAAACCCACACAGGAAAGATAGTATTTTTGGCCTCTGTAGTTAAACTTTGACATGGAGGGTAGAAGAGGGCTTTTTGAATTGCATATTATCGCGCTCGCTTCGGGAGCACATGTACTAAAATTGAATTGCATATTATCCGGAGGAAGAGGCTTTGGGGGCCTATAAAAATAAGTAGAAACAAGTTAAAGGAATAATTTGAGAGGAAGGAGGAAGTAGAATACTGGGCGTTGAGTTGCAAGGAAAATCTGAACTTAGGATGAATATTTAAAACAAGGCTGAAGTAGGGAAAACTTTCTATTTAAAAGTGGAAATTAAAAAGTAAGATCTTTTTAGCTGAGAAAAAAAGGATTAGTATTAAGGTGCCCTACACAATCTGTATACAACATGAAATAGTGCTGTTAAGTGCTATTTATCTTGGAAAGCTTGCCTGCATTTGTGTCGAATTGCTGCTTTGGTGTTAAATAATGTTTAGGGACTGGATGCTTATTATTGTGTTCTGCCCCCACCCCACACCACTTCTCATTTCAAAGACTGGGAACATTTTTTGTCTAAACTCTAATGATTCTACAAATATTTAATTATTAGCTCAAACGCTTGTGAGAACTAGAGCCTGCCTGCCATGCTGTGGGACCAGAGAGGCTCTACAGTAGTAGTGGCCGGAGTTATCATAAAATTTGAGTGAAAACAAGCTACCTATGCTTCCAGGTTATCTGATATGATTTGGTGGTGTAATTTCTTCTGATGCAAGTTTGTATAATACAACTTTTTTTCTGTATCAAGTGGAGCAATCATGTAGTATACCATATTGACCAAAAAGAGATTATAGAACACTGGGAAGGGGAAAGGAATCACTGATCTGACAGGAAGAATTTTCTCAGGAGGAGAAACGTGTAGTGCTGCACCAAATTCAAATAAACCAGTGATAGGCCAGAAGAGAAGGCAGTGTTGACTGGAGCTTTCTTGGACCTGTCTGAGCATAAGATTTTCCTGAATGCCTTTCCCCACCTGTGTGGCTTACCTAACAGAGTTTAACCTGTACAGGAAGAAACCAAGTAGAAATCTGGGCATTATCTAGTTTATTTCATTAATGTGATAACTGGGATAATTCTGACCAAAAATAACTATTTAGAACCTTCAGCATTCCTAATTGATTATCCAGGAATATTTTCAGAGGTTTTCTAATAACCCTGCCTTTATACATATTTATTATAGAATGTTGAGCAGTAACGTTTTTCAGGTGTATGAACACAGAAAAGCAATTATCTTATACTAACTTATAACCATAGTTTCATATGAAGGAGGAAATCATTATAAAAATCAAAGAAGTTCTCGATGAAGATTTTAGGAAATTAATGAAAAGCTTTTCAGGTAGTTCTTTGTGTGGTTTATATTAAATGAGTAGTTATTTTTCTCCCCACAAGTAGCAGCACGTGTACTGTCCCAATTTCAGTAGATGGCTTTGGGGGTGGGGGTGTCCCTGTGGCTTTATTTCTTTGAACTTGTTATTGAATAATTAGATACAACCAGAAAAAGGCACAGATCAGAAGTGTATACCATGAAGTGATCATATCCAGGCAGCCAGCATCCAAATCAAAAAACCAGATCATTACCTCAACCCCCTGCCCCCTAGAAGCCTCTCCTTACATTGGTAATCCCTGCCCCAGGGATAACCGCTCTTCTGACATTCTTTGCCATGGGTTAGTTTTAATCTGTTCTCAGACTGCATTTAAGTGCAATCAAATATGAGTTCTCTTTTTTGTCTTCTTCAGCTCAACATAGTGTCATGTCCAAATTGATGCAGGTAGCAGTGCTTTTTTCTTTTACTTCTGTGGATGAATGTACCCAGTTTATTTATCCATTCTGTTGATGGACATTTTGGGGAATTTGGGGCTGATATGTAGGGTATGACCTTTTGATGGCTCAAAAAAAGTGGAGCACTTTGGAGTTGAAAGGAGAATATAGTCTTAAGATAAAAAGAGAAAAATACTTCAGAAATGTGAGAGAAAAAAATGCAACATTACAAAAACACTGAAGTCTCAACTCAGTCCACAGAATCTTAGTGTTTCAGGGACCCAGGAATATACCAGCTGGATATTGCCAGATTTTACCTGAGAATTGGGAAGAGGGAGGAGACCTCAGGTGGCAGCTAGCCTCACCATTTTTTAGAAGTGGAGGGACTGAGGCCTTGTGAGGTTGAGGGACTCAGAGTCTCGGGGCTCACGACAGCGTCAAGAGTACAAGCTGCTTCTGACCCTCTGACCCTCAGTCTAGTCTAGATTAGTGCCGTCTGACCGCTAAAACCTACTCTGCAGCCCAAGCAGTGAGTCCACCGGCCTAAGGATGGGGTGCCCTTTTCTGATTGACACCAAGGTCTTCTGTGGCTCTGTTCAGATAGACTCAGAGCTGCCCAGAGTAAACAGAGCAGTAGCCCAGTGAGGCAGCATTTTACCTCCTCAGGGCTTCCTCCCATGCAGAAGTCCCTTGAACGTCTCTTTCTCCCTTTTCTCCTTCTCCCTGTGTTCTAGGCCTTTCTAGTGAGATATTGGGTATTAAGTGAGGTAGGTGACATCTCGAGGTCCCTCCTGATTCATTGTTTCATTGATCTATAAATGAACTAGGTTGGACCCCAATTTCAAAGGATTGCTTTCTAAATATTTTCAGAATAGTTCACTCTTAAGAAGATACTGTGAAAAATTCTTTATTCTTTTTTTGTTTTTTGTTTGCCTCTTCCGGCCATTATGTCCCCACCTTTTACACACGTTCCTCCTCCGCTGGACACCCTTCCCCCTCCTTCAAGTTATCTTTTTGTAAACATCCCTGGAAACATCCTGTCTCTACCCACAACAACGTGAAATTCAGATGCTGAAGTCTGTGGCAGTCTCCAGGAAGCATTTACTGTAAAACATAGGATTATGAGAAATCTAATAGATAAAACAAAATGCTTACAAAGGGAAACAAATGATATATAAGTATCTTTCTTTCGTGTTTCCCTAAAGAGAAAAAGGGCATTTTTTGTGGTTTAAGAAAAGGCTCAGAATTTTGACGTAGGCTCATAAGCAAGATGAAAAACAGGTAAAATAACAAAAGTTTTAAAAATGGGTAGTAAATATATTCTGCTCAAATGAGATACTGCTTAGAACAGCAAAAACTTAGCATGTGTAATCTTAGAAAATAGAAAAAAAACATGCTCACAATAGGGTCACAACTCTGACAAGTTGCTCGCTGAAGTTACTGCAGAAAGAGTAGTATGTTGGAGGTGACATGGAAGAGAAGCAGGAAAGTATAATGGTAAGAACGAGATCTTTGGGCGCCTGGGTTGCTTCGTCGTTAAGCGTCTGCCTTCCGCTCAGGTCATGATCCCAGGGTCTTGGGATCGGGCCCGCATCAGGCTCCCTGCTCAGCAGAGAGCCTGCTTCTCCCTCTCCCACTCCCCCTGCTTGGGTTCCTGCTCTCACTGTGGCTCTCTCTGTCAAATAAGTAAAATCTTAAAAACAAAGACAAAAAAACCGAGGTCTTTGCAATCAGTCCTTTGGGGCCCAGATACAGGCTCCACTATCTTCCAGTGTGTAACCTTGAGGAAGTTACTTAATTCTCTGAACCTCTTTTTCCTTATCTGTAAAATGAGGATAATGATAGTAATTATACCGCAGTGTGGTTTTGATTATTAAATGAAATAGTACATATAATGCAATGGCATGGTCTGACACAGTAAATTGCCAAGTAATGTTAGCTCTTATTACTGAGGACAAAAAAAACCCGATGTATAGGATTTTTAGTTTTCTTGGAAGTCCCTGAGCCTTTAATTTACAAGCAACTCATGAGATTTTATTATGTTTTGTTTTTGATGACATTCAGCAGGCAACAAAACCTAGTATTTCTCAGGTACAGATACCGGGCAGTATATGTTGCTGCACTTAGAGTAGCTGCTGGCCTGTCCCACTGATCACTAATTGATTGATTTTTTCCTAATTCTCTTCTAATTTCCAGTAGTCTCACTCAGTCTCTCAGCTTCTGCTTGCTAGATAATTCTTTCCAGATGCTAAAAAATAAATCTCCAGATTAAAAAATACTCTCTCTATGATAATTAAGGTTGTGCAAAGTATTTTTAAATGTAAAGAGTGCCAAATGGCCCATGTCTTTTGCTCTGCATAGATTTTATGTACTTTTAAAGAAAACCACTATTATTGGTATAAAGCAATTGTTGTTTATTTCTCTCATCCCTACCCCCCTCCATTGGCACAGTTTATATATTGTGGGTCAGACCCCTTTATAATTTTCTTTCATGAGGCCCAGAGCTTACAATTTTAGACCATTCATTCAACGGAAATTAATAGTCTGAAAGTTTAAAAAGAGCGTTTAAGAAGAACAAACTTAAGCACATTAGAAAGACACATTTACATCTAAACAGCATAATTATAAGCACAGTCAAAATAGGCCACAGGATCCTCCAGAATTATCATGATGTATCATTCTACTGTGTTCATTAAAAGCGGGACCTACTCTGTATAACCCCATGCCCTGTAACACATTGTGTAATATCTTGAACTTAGTGAACATTTTTTAAAGCATTGAGTTTACTGTGTCCATCAAAAAAATGGGTTTCAGAAGTATCCAGGACCATGTTGAATACTTTGTGCAAGTCCTGCCAAAGTGCTTCCTGTCTAGGTGGGTGAATAAAATACATGTGTGTGGAAAGATATTAGATGTTTTCAGATAAGTGCTAAATGGAGTCCTAGTTTTAGGGAGCAGAATCGCTAATGGCCAAAGGTAGGATGTCCCTTGCTTCCCTGGGGCTGCAGGATTTGTGTTGGGCCATGAGGTCAGGCTGGGATCTTTCTCTTTTTCAAGTACAAAGGAGCTTTTCTGGGAACAACAACAATAAAAAGGTTAGGACCCTAGTAAAAGACTCAAATATTAAAAGGAAACTATGAAATTGGAATTATTAAATGTTTATTTAACTTCATTCATTTAATATAATGTATGCCTACTGTGTTCCATGCACTATTCTAGGCCCTAGAGATATGTCAGTGAACAAAATAAAGACAAAAGGCCTGCCTTCATGGAGTGTATATCCTATTAGAAGACAAACAGTAAACACAACAAGGCAAATTTTACAGTATTTTAGAAAGTACTAAGTGTGGTGGGAAAAAGAAAAATAGAACAGGGTAAGGGACATTGGTAGAGTTGGAGGAGGGTAGTGGGGCCTTTGGCAATTTGAAGTAGTATGGTCCTGATAGGACTCACAGAGAAGATGACTTGGAGGAGGAAGTTGGCCATACAGAGATACTTGGTGGGGGGTGGAGAGCATTCCATCAGAGATTAGCAAAGGCCTCAGGCACAAGTGTGGTTGGTGTGTTTCAGGAACAGTGAGAAGGTCACAGAGTAGTAGTAGTAGTTGAGGTCAAAAAGGTTTAGGTGGCATGTCCTGTAGGGCCTGACTGGTGGACCATTTTAGGAATTTAGGCTTTTACTCTGAGTGAAATGGGGAATCTTTGGAGAGCTTTGAGCAGGAGTAAGGGGATTTGATTTGCATTTTAATAGAATCACTGGCTGCTATGTTGAGATAGAAAAGTGGAGCAGGGTGGTCAAGGGCAGAAGCAGGGATACAAGTTAGCAGCTGTTGATAATAATCCAAATGAGAAATGTCAATAGCAGTAGAGGAGGTGGTGAGAAATGACCAGGGTTTATTTTGTAGATCAAACCACTAAGATTTCCTGGCCAACTGTTAGAGGAGTATGAGAGAGATCAGAGTAAGGATAACGTCAAGACTTTTTGCATAATTATTGAGTTGCCATGAACCGAGATGGGATCTGATGGAGGAGTTGGTTTGCAAAAGATAACTAGGAGCTGCTTTAAACATGTAATGTTTGACTTCCAAGTGGAGAAGTTGAGTAGGTTGTAGGATATAGAAATCTGGAGTTTAGGCACCCGGGTGGCTCAGTCGTTAAGCATCTGCCTTCAGCTCAGGTGAAGATCCCAGGGTCCTGGGGTCGGGCTCCCTGCTCGGCGGGGAGCCTGCTTCTCCCTCTCCCATTCCCCCTGCCCATGTTCCTGCTCTCGCTATCTCTGTCTCTGTCAAATAAATAAATAAAATCTTTAAAAAAAAAAAAAGGAATCTGGAGTCTAAGACATCCAGGCTGGAGACTCAAATTTGGGAGGTGCCAACAGAATTTGGATGAGATCCTTTAAGGAATGTTTGTAAACAGAGAAAGCAATCCGTGGACCAAACCTTGGGTCATACCAGTGTTTACAGTTTGTTGAAGAAGAGAGGAAATCTCCTAAGAAATTATCTTACAACATAGGAATTATGCACATATTTCCAACATAGTGGACCTAAATGTCTCCATTTCCTAAGTGTTATTATTAGAAGATACTGTTATTTCTTTTGACCCACAAGATGGGAAGAGTGAACTGTGAGTAGTTTTTTTGTGATGAGGCACTTGGGCTGATCCTGAGGTGTTTCAACCCTTAGAGATTGAGTTGGTAAGAAGGAACCAGTAAAGCAGACTGAGAAGGTACAGCCAGAATGATAGGGGGGAAATTGGAAGGATATCCTTGAAGTCAAGTAAAGTGTCTGAGGCAAGAGCGAGTGAATCATTGGTGTCAGAGGCTGAGAGGTGTGAGAGGTCAAGTGGGATGAGGGCTTGAGTTGCTCGTTGGATTTAGCAAGGGAAGCCATCGGTGACCTTGACAAGAGCTGTGTCAGTGGAGGGGTGGGCACAAAACCTGACTGGCGTGGGCTCAAGAGGGAATAAAAAGCTTTTGAAAGAGAATTCTGATTTTCAGTTCAGTTTTTTATAAATATCCAATATTGAATGTGAGTACTATTTAATATATCTGATAGACTTTGGGGTGGGACTTCAGAATACTAGAGGCCATGAGGGTCTTCAACAGGCTCTGACAGGGATGGGGGGAGCCTTTGAGCTTCCTTCTAGTTATTACTGGTAGAGATCCTAGTGTTTAGATTGTAGTCCGTTTCTTTAGAAGTAGAAAAGTAGTTCTGGTGCAGTTTCTTTATTCTAAATTGCATCCCTTTGATAAGAACTATATCCTGGAAGCACTGTCGCTTTGTGTTGAGACTTTGTTTTGTTCTGTTTGTAGTAAAGAGGTGTTCTTTACTTCAACCCCTTGATCCTTTCTATGAAAAGGATACAACAGAGCCCCGGGGAGACCTGTGCTTTGAGTTGGCTTCCTTTTCAGCAATGGTGATAGGTTTCAGCTGACCAGTCACATATCCTAGTGCCCCATGGACCTGGAAGCCTTCATTCACGGAATGGATGGCTCAGGTTAGGAGTTCCCAAGAGGGGAGAACAAATTAAGTAATAGAAACATTGCATGTTTTAGATTTATTTTATACCTTGCCGATATCTTCCATTGTGAATATTATTTCAAAGCATGCGATTATGCAATTTTCATAGTTCTGTATTGTATATCATAATTATGCACCAAGGATTTTCTCTTCTGGGAATTACCTTTCAATTATAATGCTGACTTTCTGTAATACTATCATCAAAATGAATCAACAAGTCTCTGATACTAATTATCTTTTCTTTCCCTAAGCTTATTAAAATGTTAACACATAGGCCTTTAATGCTTAAATATTGTTTTTGGGTAGTTAAAAGCTTAAGGTGAATGGTAGAATTAAAACTTTGTTACATGTGTTTGAATGTTGTTTGGTAATAAAAGAAAAGTATAGTAATAGTCTTTAGAAAGTTGCTAATTATGGGAAAATGCTGGAAAGAACAAGGGCTTTTCTTTTGCAATGGATTATGGTACGTGTTTTTTGAGAAATGGCGCTCCAGGGGCTGTATGTGTGTTTCCAGTGGGTTGTGGTGTACACATAAGGTCAGCATTCTCTTAGGTACTGCTCTGTCAACACTGCTCTATTAGTATCATTTTGAATGTTTTTTCAGCTGAAACTTATAAGTCACTCCACAGTTAGTTAAATGAGCATAATTGGCTTGTAACAGAGAAATTCTGACACAAGGCCAATGTGAAATAATTTGGCAGCCCTAGGTGTTTTACATGGTAAATACTGGAGTGTGCAGAGGTATAAAACTAAGCAAATTTTGAAATAAATGTTAAGTCTCTTAAGTCAGTGACTACAGGATGAAGTCCAGGGCTCTTAAGCATGGGAATTCAACGTGCCAAACCAGAGCTGCAATCCTGTGGCCCACCGGGAAGACTGGCTGCAGACATGTTTTGGTTTCTAACATAGTATTAAAACATTTTTTTGCCAACATTTAAAAGTTGAAATTTTTAATTAAAAAAAAATTGAATTCTGCAACATCTTTTGAAAAACCAGAAGGCATGGCGATGATTTTTTGGGAGCAACATAACAGCTTCCCCTTTCTTAAGGGATTTGTACTCTGCAGTCCACCATAGTACCCAGAAGAGATCCTCTTGCTCCCAACACCGAGACCAAGTGGCTGCTGGCATTTTCATCCTGCAGGCTTCCCTCCTTTCCTGCCTGCCCCAGTAGGCACATAAAGTTACTCTCCTTATTTATAGTTACTTGAATGATTTTCCAGTGTCATCTCACAGGTCCTTAAGTCTAACCAAATTTTTCTCCTCCTTGTCCCCCATGGTCTGCATTATCAGACTAATACTTAGTCTGGGTCCTCCTTGCTCTTCTGCTTCTACTGACCGGAGCTGCATAACGTCTGTATCACTTCACTGGAACTTAACACATCCTACTTTATGTAGTCCTCTTTTTACGTATATTTTCTAGTTCCCCAGCTATAAGTTTCTTGAGGGCAACAACCATATTTTATAATTTAGTAGTGCCTAGGAAGTTTATTTTAGATTTACTAGATTAATTATTGTTTAGATTTATCTCCCCTCCCAGTGGATGGTAATATATGATTATGATGATGCTTTAGAAGAATTAGAAAATACCAAAAATTGGGGCGCCTGGGTGGCTCAGATGATAAGTGTCTGCCTTCAGCTCAGGTCATGATCCCGGGGTCCTGGGATCAAGCCCCTCATCGGGCTCCCTGCTCAGCTAGGAGCCTGCTTCTCCCTCTCCTCCTGCTCCCCTTGCTTGTGCTCTCTCACTCTCTCTGTCAACTAAATAAATAAAATCTTAAAAAAAAAAAAGGAAGAAAGAAAAAAAAAGAAAATACCAAAAATTTATATAAAATATATTTCCTCAAATAGGGCTTTCTTAATTTACTATGTCCGTTTCTTTGTAGCAGGATTTATGTAATTTTTTTGAGTATTCACTAAACACCTCATTTATTGCCAGTTCTGATTCTGTTATGTAGATGGATGAAGTTTCCAAGTAAGTGGATCATTATTACATAGCAGTTTATTATTTTAGATATGCTTCCTTCTAAGGCTAATACTCTTTTAAATGTCTTATTTTTTCATTCTTTTGACAACTAGTATGTACCCTATGTGAGTTCAACAGGCATTATGGTACCTGCTCTACTGAAGCTTTAACCTGTTGGCTGGAAAGGCAGATATTAAATAATAGAGTATAGAATTGTTCAATTTTGATAAGTATTACCAAGAAGTAGGGGGTATTCTGAGACCTTATAACAGAGCACTTTGGTCAGAGGGTGGGGCTTTAATGGGCAGTTTAACACAACTGAATTCTAAACTCCCTTTCTCATAATTTCATAACAGTTTGTAAAATATTCTGAAAGTAAAAATTTAACCTTAGAAACAAATAAATCAGGCAATTGCTGTAAAAAAAGAAGAGTTAAAGAAAAACTTTTCTAAAAAATTTACCATTGGCTGCAGTCATTGCATTAATGATAAAAAATGAATTATAACTTTATCATTTATTTTGTTTGGTACCTGAGTTGAACTCGATTTAAATAAGTAAATGAAAGACAAAAGGGAAATTGGGCTAGAAATTTCAGATATAGCTAACTTGGAAACCAACTTTAATTTTATGAAACCATAATTATTTTGAAGATGTTTGAAGTAAGGACTTAATGGCTTCCAAAAATAGAATGTAAAAACTTGATTTTTCTCCCAAGTGGTTAGTTACCTTTATTTTATATTTCCAAGCCCGTGACTGAAAAATATTAATAGTTTATTGGTCTGATCTTGGAGTGATGTAATATGGTGTCATGAAAAACCTCAGCAGTAAAGTTAGTGGCATTTGTGAGCCAAAAAATAAAGTGGAATTTTGTGGGGTGCATATATTTTATCACAGCAATCAGAAATGCCTTAGGCATTTTTTTCCCAAAGAAAATAGAATTCTATACTTAACTAAACCCATCTAAATATAGTGGTAAAGTTAATTTTTTGCATAGTTTAGTGGCATACTGAAATGAAGGTCAGCTGTGGTGGTGCCATTTCTGAAATTGCTGTTGAGAAACATGTTACTGGTAATTATAGAAGGAGATTCAGAAAATTAACATATTTAAGGAAGTTTTAGTTCAAATAAAACCAGGACTTTCAAATGTGAGCTTAAGGAAATTTAAGGAAATCAGATCAGGGCATAGGTTTTAAGAAATACAAATGTCATGTAGAATTTAAAGTGAATTCCAGATAAATCTTTTTAACCCCAAATATGCATTAACTGAGCCCACATTAATTTTAAGTTACGAAGAGGATGTTTAACTGATTATTTGTAATTTACTAAATTATTTGCTTTTCCTGGTGCCTACAGAAATATAGAGAGACATTTTCATGAATTTTAGTTGTAGAGTAAAAACTAGCGGGGAAAGCTAATGAAAGTTATCTAACTTATAAAGTTTCCTTTAATGATTGTTTGGCTTATGTATTCTTGAACTAGACTTATATTTCTGACCAATAAGTTTCAGGAAACTTGTAAGCAGCATATCATAGATACAGGATCTAAGTTAATGCATTTTAATGTATAAACTATTTTCAGTTGAGGAGACTGAAATAAATACTCAATTGCCAAGGGGATGGGAAAGGCTATGAAACGTTGTTTGGGGGCCTGGTAGGCTGGTTAGTGGTCACTGAATTCCATTTTCTAGTGCTTGAATCCTGACTAGACTTGTTGTAGTGGTGACTCGTGTTTGTGTATCTTTTTCTTGTATGATGTTATTGTCTGTACTGTGGATGTTAGTCATGTCTTCCCAGGTAGGCAGTAAGATGTTTTGAGGACACATGAAATGCTATATTTCTACTCTCTTGAATTCTTCCATAGCTCCTAGAAAACTGTTGGCTCTTGAGGTAAGCCCAACAGTTATTATGGCTTTTTTCTTTCTGATAAGTACGATATGAGAGTACTGTCATCTAGATGTAAACCTTCAGCAAGTGAGGGAAGCAAGCATTTGACCCATTAAAAAAAAAGGTAATAGAATTGTGTTTATGCTTACCTCCCAAGACTGACGTTTAAATGATATGTATGTATAAATCGTACAATACTGATAGGTATTCCTATTTCAGGTTGGCATTGGAAGTATACATTTTGTTGCTTAAATATTCAAAAGATTATGAAAAATAAAAATTCTGTTCCATAAACTTTCAGAAGACCATAAGTAAATACTGGGTTTTAAAAATTAGCAATCGACTGCAGTGATAGAAATTATCTCTAATTTCTCAGTGCAAGAAGACAAAGTCTCTTTTGAAATACCTTAGTTTGGCGCTTCTTCCCAGCCTGCATCAGAACAGGTTTCTTGTTTCTTCATGCCATGAGTTTTCTCGGATGACAGTACAATATGCACAGCGTTCCTCTGCTTTCCTGGGGCTGACCGAGACTCAAGCTTAATCCATTGGAAACGCCCATTTAACCATTCCTGCAGTTTTTTCTCCTTGGTTTGGCAAGTGGTGTTGTCCAACTCTTGTTCTGGTGATCAAGTTTTCCATGAGGGGGTAGTCTTAAAATGACATGGGCCTCTGACCATTTGAGTTGATATGCTTGGCCCAGTGGCCTAGGAGTGAGATGATAATGGAAGTTATTTTGTAAGTATCTTTCTGACTTTGAACCTTCCACAGGCCAGGAGCAGTTCACCCATAACACAAACTAAAAACTATGTTTATGAAAATCCATGTTATGTATTTCCAAGTCTGACATATGAATAAAATATAACTTTCATAACAATATGTAGTTAGATTTAATGCAGCATTGAAAAATACAAATTTTAAGTTTTCAAAAACTATAAAGATTGAATTTTGATTACCAATAAAATGTAGCTATATCATAGAACATTTTCCTCAAAGAAACAAATCAAGATGTCATTGATTTGCTTCCTGTGATAATTTAAAAAAATAATATATACACAATATATGAATATATACATATATTTAATGTTTGGTTATGGGAATAATTATGTAATTGTAAGAATAATTCCAAATGGTGTTCTTTCGATTCTCTGAGATGCCAAAATGTAAAATAAAATAATAGGTCTTCAGAATGGTGTATGCATCTTAATTGATGAGGTTTTTCTACCTAAATGCAGATAGAAATACAGCCATATAGCACGATTAAGAATTCTATCATTAGAGTTCGGTATTATAATAGATCACTCTGATCTATTATCTGTCACATCTGATTTTGAGAGAGGTCACAGATCTTAAAGTATTGTTAGATAATGGAAGATGCTACTAAGATAGCACAGTGTATTTGCAAGTGCTTTGTAAACATGATACCCTGTACAGACACACCTCAGGGTCTTGTATAGTTATCTGGATGGTCATGTACTACCAATAGGTGTCTACAAGAGAAAGCAGAGTGTAGAAGTTGCTACAGTGTTTACCCTGGGCTGCAGGTCATGAGAGAGGGAGACTGGCACTCTGAAATGAAGCACAAATGTTGTATGTGTGTGCATGGACACATACTCGTAGAGCGAGGATGTAGAGTATTCATCAGAGTGAGAACCATGATTCATCTATATTACCTCTTAAAAATTGAAGGTGAGCGTGTATTTCCTTCAACTAGATATTCTGGCATCATCATAATTACATAATAAATATCTGTGTGCCATTTTGTAGTTTTAAAAGGAATTTTTACTTTGGTTACTTTATTTGATCTTCAGAGTAGTAGTCCCTCTATTTTACAGATGAGGAGGTTAAATAATTTGTACGACTTTACAACTTTACCTGATACGGTTTGTGACAAAACCAGAACATGGTATTGTTCTTCTAACTCGGCAGCCTGTGCTTTTTTACCAGTCACAGTCATCCTGTTGATAAAACATTTCTAGAGTATTTGCAAAATAAGATGTGACATTTTGATTTCTTTTTTTTTTTAGTACCTTTTTAAGTCAATTTTAGTTTCTGCCAGATACTAAATCAACTTGTGTTCCTTAATTAGCTTACATTGATTTTGCCACAGAGAATTTTTGTGTCAGGCTGAACTAGATAGGGTAGTCCTTTCAAACATACTGTACTTCCTTTGGTAATGCATTTAACATGGCACAAAATTCCTGATCATTGGATTTTATTAGAAGACATCAAGGTTTACATAAAATTTCACACTGTTAATCCTTTGTTCAGAGCAGCTATTACCTTGAAAAATATCTCTAGTAGTTTGTAGGATTGGTTAGTAAAGGAAGATCAGAATAAAGATGTTTTGAAATGATTGCACATCGTACACTTAAAGGTGAAACACTAAATATATTTGCTTGACTTCTCTTTAGAACATTGTAATCTTTAAGTGCTAATGTTTTATGGAAACATACCACAAGCCTTTCTGTAGGAAGTTTTACTTACATGTGGACTTTGCGGATGAACCCAAATTTAGCATGAGAACATCTGCAGTTCTTTCTTTCATTCAGCTATCCATTTATATGCCAAGCGTTTTGTTGGAAATTCAATGATGAACAAAGCATGGACCTATCCTCTGGAAGTTAGAGCCTGGATGATAAGGGGAGACGGACAAACCAGTGAACGCTTGCTTACCACAAGACAAATCCAATGCTACCTGTTTAAAACTCTGCTGTGCACTTTTTGTTTAAGAAGAAATTTTCTTTTATCTCCAGAATTCTTATTAGGTGATACCATTGGTATACATAAAAGGCCAACCTCTGTTTTTACTTAGTAAAACATTTAAAATTATACTCTTTTTCTAAATCACCATGAATTCTGTGTTTTAATTTTTAAGGTCTGGTTTAAACTTTCTGAAGCCATGGGTTTAGCCACGTTAGCTAATACTGTATTATATCACTTTTTTCTATACCCTGTGTCATGCAGCAGAGGGTTTGAGGTAATGTGTGGTATTACTTCACACATACAGCACTTTAATGAACACGTAGATTCATTAAATTTTTTAAAATCAGCTTTTTTGTGATATAAATTACACACAATAAAAATAAAGCTCACACATTTTAAGTAGCTAATTTGGTGACTTTTGAGAAATGTATATAATCGCGTAACCAGCGTCACAATCAAGATCTAGAACATCTTTGTCATGCCAAAGTGTTTTCTGCGTTTCTTCTTAGTCGGTCCTCTTCTCTTCCACCACTTCCTCCTTTTCCTCCTTCCTCCCTCACCCTCGTTATCCACAACAACTGCTGATTTTTAGTTTTGCCTTTTATAGAATTTCATGTAAATTGAATCTTCTGACTGGTAGCTTTTTTGTGCCTTTCTTTTGTATCTGGCTTTTCTCACGTAGCATAATAATGCTTTTTTGATTCATTCATTTTGCTGCATAGATCTATGGTTCTTTTTGATTATTGGGTAATAGTTGTCACAATTCGTTTATTTGTTCACCTGTTATTAATGGATATTTGGGTTGTTTCCAGTTTGGAGTGGAACTTTATTATGAATGAAGTTACTCTGAACATTCATGTGTAAATTTTTTTAAAATGTGAGGCACACCAATCAATGCATTTATGTTTTCAGTCTTTTTATTCAAGTATAGTTAGCATACAGTGTTATGTTCCTTTCAGGTGTACAATATAATGATACAGCAATTCTATCCATTTCCCAGTGCCCATCAAGATAAGTGCACTCTTAATCCCCTTTATGTATTTCACCCATCCCCCCACCCACCTCCCCTCTGGCAACCACCACTTCGTTTTCTGTATTTAAAAGTCTGGTTTTTGTTTTTCTCTTTTGTTTATTCCTTTGTTTTGTTTCTCAAATTCCATATGAGTGAAATTCTGTATGAGTGAAATCATACAATATTTGTCTTCCTCGGTCTGACTTACTTCATTTAGCATTATACACTCTAGGTCTATCCATATTTTTGCAGATGGCAAGATTTCATTCTTTTTTTATGGCTAATACTCCATTGTGCATATATACCACACCTTCTTTATCCATTCATTTATCAGTGGACACTTGGGTTGCTTCCGTATCTTGGCTGTTGTAAATAATGCTACAATAAACATAGGGATGCATATATCTTTTTGAATTGCTGTTTTTGTTTTCTTTGAGTAAATACCCAGTAGTGGAATTACTGGGTCATATGGTAATTCTATTTTTAATTTTTTGAGGAAGCTCCATACTGTTTTCCACAGTGGCTGTACCAGTTTGTATTCCCACCAGCAATGAATGAGGGTTCCTTTTTCTCTATGCCCTTACTAACACTTATTTCTTGTCTTTTGAATCTAGACATTCTGACTGGTGTAAGGTGATATCTGATTGTGGTTTTGATGTACATTCCCCTGATGATGAGTGACGTTGAGCATCTTTTCATGTGTCTGTTGGCCATCTGTATGTCTTCTTTGGAAAAATGGCTATTCATGTCTTCTACCCATTCTTGATTGGATTATTTCGGTTTTTTGGTGTTGAGTCGTATGAGTTCTTTATATATTTTGGATAGAAATCCTCAGATATATCATTTGCAGATAGCTTTTCCCATTCATTAGGTTGACCTTTTGTTTTGTTGATGGTTTCCTCCACTGTGCAAAAGCTTTTGATATGGTGTAGTCCTAGTAGTTTACTTTTGCTTTTGTTTCCCTTGCCTTAGTAGACATATCTAGAAAAATGTTGCTAAAGCTGTTGTCGAAGAAATTAGTGCCTATATTTTCTTACAGGAGTTTTATGGTTTCAGGTTCACATTTAGGTCCTTAATCCTGTTGTGTATAGTATAAAGAAGTGGCCCAATTTCATTCTCTGGCACGTAACTGTCTAGCTTTCTCAGCACTGTTTATTGAAGAGACTGTCTTTTTCTCACTGTATATTCTTGCCTCCTTTGTCATAGATTAATAGACCATATGAGCATGTGTTTATTTCTGGACTCTCTTCTGTTATATTGATCTGTGTATCTGTTTTTTGTTCTGGTACCATCCTGTTTTGATTACTGTAGCTTTGTAGTGTATCTTGAAATCCGGGAGTGTGATGCCTCTTGCTTTGTTCTTTTTTAAGATTGCCTTGCTATTTGGAGTCTTTTGTGGTTCCAGTTAGTATTATTTGTTTTAGTTCTATGAAAAATGTTACTGGTATTTTGATAAGGATTGCAAGTGTAACTCTTTGGTGGATGTATCTTTTCATTTATCTTGGGCAGATACCTAGCAATGAGATATCTTGAATTCTTTTTTTTTTTTTAATTACATACCACTTACATGTGTTTTATTAGGGAGATCAAACTCATCACAATGACTATTTCTTAGATGATGAAGGTAGTATACATTTTTACTAAATGGTTAAAAAGAAATAATTATCCAAATGATTTCTAGATTCCGTGTGTCATTTTTTTCATACTTTCACTATTGTTTTTCCCAAGTTATCTCCTTTCAGCATTCCCATGAATGTAGCTGGCATGTTTTCAAATCCTTCGATGATGTATTCATGGTACTGGATTTTACCCTCTATGACCCATTTCAGCAAGTCTTTCAGAGCCTTCTGGCGGACCTCTCCTTGCCAGCGGGTGATGATGAACCCTTCCATGTGGAGCTGCTGATAGATAATATTCTCTGGGGGTGGGCCTGGGGGAGGAGGGCAAGTACTATTATATGTAGAGATGGCCCCCCATATAGCAATTCTTCCAAATTTCTTCATCTGGGGGATAACAATGTTTGAAAACTCTCCACCTACATTATCGAAGTAACAATCATAACCATCAGGAGAGGCTTTTTTCAAAGTTTCTTCCAAAGACTCTACTGTTTTGTAGTTAAAGGCAACATCATATCCAAGCTTTTTGAGGTAGGCAAGCTTTTCGTCAGACCCTGCTGCTCCAACAACTTTGCAGCCCTTGAGCTTAGCTATCTGCCCCACCACAGAGCCCACTGCTCCTGCTGCTGCATTAACCATCACTGTTTCTCCACCCTTCACACCACAGATGTCAAGTAGGCCAAAGTAGGCTGTTAGCCCTGTCATGCCCACTGTTCCCAGAGCCAAAGACACCGGTAACATGTCTGGCCATTCTGCGGGTAGCTTTTCCAGATCTTTCCCATCAGAAATAGAGTGCGTCGTCCAGCCTGAAAAAGCCACTACCACAGTTCCTGCTGGGAAGGCTGAGTTTTTACTTTCCACAACTCTGGCCACTTGCTGCCCCATCATCATATCACCCTCCTTCAGTCTTTTGGCCGCCACTCTCATATAAGGATCCACGGTAAGGAACAAAGCTTCCAGCAGGACCTCTCCATTTTTTAAGGATGGGAGTTCAACTGTCTTTAACTCAAAGTTACTATGAGTAGGGCTGCCTTCAAAGTGCTTCTTCAGGGTCCAGCTCTTAGCATGAACCATCCTGAAGTTTCCCAGCCCGCAGGTTCCACTACCCAGACAGAATGGTTGCGGTTGTCGAGATATCTTGAATTCTATGATGAATGAATGTTAGACCTTATAAGAAGCTGTCAGTTGTTTTCCAAAGTAGTTAATATCATTTAACATTCTCACCAGCAGTGTCTGAGAGTTCTCATTGTTGCAGATTCTCACCAAGGCTTGGTATTATCAGTCTTTTCAACTTTAAACATTCTAGGGGTATGCATTGTGGTATATCACTGTAGTTTTTAATTGCATTTTCCTAATGACTATGATGTTGAGCATTGTTTCAAATGCTTACTTGCCATTTGTATGTCTTTTTCAGTGAAGTGACTGTTTAAATTATGTTTAAGTGAATTGTCTTCTGATACTAGTGAGCTATTTAAGTATTCTGGATTTAAGTCTTTAATTAGATAAATGTTTTTAAAATATTTTTTTTTTCCGGTCTGGGGATTGCATTGCCATTTTTTAAGTGACTTTCAAAGAGCAGAATTTTTAATTGTAAAGAAGTTCAGTTTGTCCTTTAAAAAATGTTTTTGATCACAAAGAACTCCTAGTTTTCTGTAAGTTTTACAGTTTTAGTTTTTATATTTAGATCTATAGTTCATTTCAAGTTAATCTTTGTATTTAGGCTGAGGTCAGTTCTTTTCCGTATGAATATCTGATTGTTCCAGCACCTTTTGTTAAAAAAGTTTATTCCCTCACTAACGTACCTTAACACCTTTATCAAAAATCAAATGACTTTTTAGGAGGCCTCTATTTCTGGACTCTCTGTTCCACTGACCAATATCTCTTTAGGCCAATATTATACTGCTTTGATTAATGTATGTATTCTTTATAATAAGTCTGAAAATCAGGTAGTAAGCCTTCCAACTGTGAATATGAATAGGGGAAAACCAGTCTTTCACCATTAAGTATAATACTAGCTGTAGATTTTTCATAAACTGTCATCACTTCTCTTAGGGCAAGCATTTTCCAAATTCAAGACAGATTATTGCAATTGGAAGATGTTTTTGAAAGACTCCTTAGAGGGAATTTTAGGACTTGTCTCTTCATTATCGAGAACTGTATCGAAGGTTACCAGTAGATAACTTACAACTTTCCAAATCTTACCTGAAAAAGAATTTTCATCCAGCTTTCCCTGGAGAGCCCATGATTAGTACCAACACCGTATTTTCTTAATTCACTTTTCCAAATGTGAAGGTCATGAAGGAAAATAGGCACTCCTCTCTCAATGAGTACTTTTTGAACACCTGAATAGTTTTGCCCCTGGATCTGAGATGATAAGACTCCAAGGCATTTGTTGGCATTATATAACATTTTCTTGGATATGATTAAGGTGGTAAGATGACAGTGATGCCGCATTGGTAGTGGGCAGTGGTCCTGCCTTGAGGAATGGTTGACCTTGGAATAGGCTGCTCATCTGGTTTTTTTCAGGATCAAAGTCTATAGGTCAGCCTCAGGACTCATTGCCTTTCCAGGATGATGAGAGACATATAAAAAAAGCAGTGCTGAACAGAGATAGGTTGGTTTCTGTTTTTTGTTTGTTTGCTTGGTTTATTTTTAAGTTCAAGGTTGAGTTATGATTCCATTTTTCATGGAGGATTAACCCTGTCATTGTAGGGTAAAGTGTAATTCTGATTTCCTTCCTCCACACCCTTTAAAAACCAGACTTTTAAGTCTCTCTCAAAGTATTAGAGGATGATTACTATAAGAAGGAATGTTGTCTTTTGGCGGTGTGCCGGGGGGATGCACATCACAGAACCAGAAAATAATGAACAGGTAGGTCAAATGGAGACAGCTTGACTGGGCTATTCAGTGAAGCGCTGTTGGACTGTGTAGACTTTATACACCTGGGAGCCCGGAGGTTCACTGACAAATGGCTTTTACTTCTACTCTCTTTGGAGTATACGGGTAATAATTGAGTTGGCTTTTTTTTTTTTTTTTTTTTTTTTAAGATTTTATTTATTTAATTGAGAGAGAGAGAATGAGAGATAGAGAGCACGAGAGGGAAGAGGGTCAGAGGGAGAAGCAGACTCCCTGCTGAGCAGGGAGCCCGATGTGGGACTCGATCCCGGGACTCCAGGATCATGACCTGAGCCGAAGGCAGTTGCTTAACCAACTGAGCCACCCAGGCGCCCCGAGTTGGCTTTGTTTTTTATATTACTTCACAACGCCGGTTGAGAAGAGTTCTAGAAACGAGGCCTGTGATTGGTGTATGGGAAATAGAATATTACTATGTAGGTAACTACTACTTGAAAATGAGATTTCATACTTGATGGAACTGGCAAATTTATGGTAGTTATCTTCTAAAAGTAAGCTAATGGAATTTAATGCTGGATGACGGGTAAAGAGAGCCAGCTTCTGACTGAAGATTACCTTGGGGAAAACAAGGGATGCAGCCTCAGCTCCCCGTGATGTTCCTTATAGCCGCCTTAATAGTCTTGGATTTGTGTTTCTCCAGAATAACACAAATCACCTCAGTCTTCTTAGAGTAGATTGGCTAATGATTGGATGATGCTCCTGGGAAATGGGGTAGCCATAAATAACAGGGAAGCCCTAGATAAAATAAACATTTTTATCAGTTTTCTTAAGTAAGGGCTTTTAAAACTATAAATCAAAAGTTTCAGGCTTTTTTTTAATGATTAAAATAATCATTGTTTTCTCTGACTTTTGAAATTGATATTTGCAGATGTCTTTATAAGTTTACGTGACAACTTTGTCTTTAACTTACTTCTTCATAGCCAAACCCCCAATGGGATGTTAAGTAAGAACTTTTGTAGCAGTATAAAGCCTTGTCAGAATGTCCAGAGGAATCTTTTACTTTGAATTCTATAGATTGTGATTTTGATCTTCTTTTACCGTAAAGAGTACCTGGATGCGTGAGTTTTACTTCACACCATTCTGCACATTTGGCATACACACGGTATGTGTGCATGTATGAGGGTGTGTCCTGCTGCAAATGATACTCTTTTGGGTGTGCCTGGTTAACAAAATAATTGCAGCCCATAATTTATGTGTATAAGGGTAAAATTTGGATTCCTAGCATCTCATACTCTTTTTCTGGCTTTGTAAACTATTTTATATATAGTTCTACAACTTTATTAGCATTTGAATACTTTTACCTCAGTAAGTCATTTTAGCATGTTTCTTAACTTTATATAAAAAATGAACTTTTTGAAGAGACTAGATTAAATTAAATTGTTCCCGACTCATGGGAAAGTTTGAACAGAATTTAGAGAAGAAAAATCCTGAAAAGAAAAGCACACTGGGTACCTAAGACTACTGGTATTATCTTGGCAGGTCAGTGTCTCACAGCATCGGTTTCATTGCCAATAAAATTAAGGGGTTGTTGTAGATCATCTGTAAAATCTGATACAGTGGTGAAGTTTTCATTTGGTTGTTATTTTATTGCATTATTTTTCCATTTAGTAGTAGATAGAATCCCAGAAATTAATACATATGCATACTACCAAATTGTAAGTATGCCTATAAGAATTCATTAACAACACCAGAATATTATAAAGTTTTTCCCCATTTCTGGGCCATGGAAACAATTGTGTAGTAAGCACAATAATATTTTGCAAAGATTATTTTAGTTTGCTGTAGTTAAGTATTTGTACAGGATCCTCAGTGGATTTATTTTATGTTAAAAGTAGCAGGCCATTATAACAGGATTGTGTACTTCTACTTTATGTATCTTTTTCAAGTCTAATCACCAGTATATATTCACAGCATTTTCAACAACACCTCTGATAAATTTTATTTTTTTAATTATGAAATACACAGAAAAGTGCTTATAACGTCTGTGTACATTTTAAACGACAGTAGTAATCAACATCATTGTATCCACTACCAAGCATAAGAAAAATAATATTTCTCTAGCTCCTTTGTAGCTCCCGCCCCTTTCTGAAGACATCATATTCCCAGACTACCCCATCCAGCGCCATTTTGAGGTTAATCATTACATTGCCTTTCTTTATAGTCTTACCAATATACGTTATGTATCTCTGAATTATTTATTGGTTAGTCACCTGTTTTTGAACTTTGTATTCATAGGAAGGAATTGTATATATTCTTCTATAACTTCTATAACTTTTTTTGTCTGAGATTCATAGCTGTTATCTTCGTATGGCTGTGGTTCATTAATGTTCACTGAATTGTTTTAACATACCATATTTTATTTCTTCTACTATCAGTGGCCTTTTGCCATTCCAGTTTGTACATTTATTTTGTTGTTGTCAAGAACCATTTAATATTACGGAAAATCCTTGCAATGTTAAAATAAAGTTAGCAACTTCCCAAATGCTTTATTCAATCTTCTTTAAAGGCATTATACTCTCTTAGGAAAAAAAAATATTTCAGGGGAAAAATAAGTAAAGTTAATGTTAAGATTCCTATGTAATATAAGAATTTCTATATTACTACCAGATAATGAGAATTATTAGCAAAATCATTATCTAGAAAGCTGAAGTTCCAGTGTCAGGGAATTGTGTGCAAGTCCCATGAATGAAGGAATCAAAGATTTCATTGTGGAAATTAGAAGCAGATGCTTCTAAGTTGGAGGATTTTTCCTGAGAACAGCACTTTTTGTTGGCGACGTCGTGCTAGAAATTCATCTTGGTTGAAAGGAATTCTTGTGCCTGGTTGCTATGATATGATATGACTTTTGAATACAGATGGCTATGAAAAACTAAAGTTTGTCTGGTTGAAAATTCATGAATTTTACCATTGCCTTTGTTCTTTTTGTTGGTTGCCTCTCTAGCATCTCCCCTCATCTCTGAGCTTCCCACAGGTACACAGATTTTTGTTTTGATGTCCATGTACTTCAGGGGAAGTTGATCCTACCTCTAGCTCTAGAGGTGGGCCTCGGGTGGCCTCAGCTAGTCTAACTATTCCTTGCCCCTGCCCTGTGATGGGAATGCTGGTGACCTAAGACATCCAGTTAAGCCGAGTATCATTACTCTTGTGTGCTTCCTCATTCTGGTTTATTTGACCACTCTTGGAGATGCAAGCCTTGAAATGGAGTGGTTCCAAGGTACCAGGAAGAAACTAGGTTTTGCATGACATCTGAAACTGCCGCATCAAACGACCCACAAACCCTTTCATCCTACTTGTAGTCTTTAAGTTACTTTGATTTTCATGAATTTCCCTTATAGCATTTAACTAGTTTACTAATAGTTAACATTTCTGTAGTATCTACCATATGCTTTATTGTCATCCTTTAAAGTAGACGCCGTTGTTATTTCCATTTTACCGACATTGAAGCAGAGATGTAGAGAGGTGATAGGACTTGTCCAGTGTCATATAGCTAGGAAATAGCTGGCTAATAGTCAAACCCAGGCAATTTGGCTAACAGAGTTCAAGTTTGAGTTGGATAATTTTGGTACTTGTGATTTAGTGCCTCTCAACCAATAAATCTTTTTATATATTTGTTTTCACATAGCTGGCTTAATTTGATACATAGGGAAACTTTCCTAGAAACTGTATTTTGTTGACAGTTTGGAGATTGGTATTCTTTCATGTTTGTCCTCTCCATTTAAAGACAAGGAAAAATATGCACTTTTCCCCCTGTAATTAATATGCAGAAAATATTTAAGAAGCTGTGACCAATACTGACTCCCATTTCTGGAGTGAGGATGGGGGAGTGCTTCTTAAAAAACATAATTTTAATCTTTTTTTTTTTTAAGATCTTATTTATTTGTCGGAGAGAGAGAACACAAGCAAGGGGAGTGGCGGGCAGAGGGAGAAGCAAGCTCCCCACTGAGCAAGGAGCCTGATGGGGGACTTGATCTCAGGACCCTGGGCTCATGACCTGAGCCAAAGGCAGACACTTAACCGACTGAGCCACCCAGGCATCCTCATAACTTTAATCTTAATTACTAGAGAATTCACATGTCCAGTGAATTTATAAATAATTTACTCCTTGTATCCTGCTGTGGGCCTATTACAGACCCAATACTACTGCAGACATTAGAGACATAAAGATGCTGATGGATCCTGTCCTGGAGGAGATTCCAGTTCTCCATGGGGAGACAGACTTGCCAACAAGTACAAGGGTGATAAGAGTGCAAGGGAAATGACCCTCAGTTGCCTACCAATGTGGAAGCATGCTTACCAGACAAGTATCTTGAGTTTTTGGGGGAGAACAAAGATATTTTGTTCTTGTTCTTTTGGAGGTGGGCGGATAATATGCAAGGGAGGATATCTGGGCAAAGGGAACAACACAGTTAAAAGCACAGACATAGGACAGCAAGACTTGCTCAAAGAACTACAAGGAAAACAATTGTAGTAAATGTACGACATGAGTTAGAGAATGGCCACACAGAGGCTAGATGGAACCCGATGGTGAAAGATTGTGCCTTAGAGTTTAGGTGTTCTCCCCTGGAAGTGCTATAGCATGAAAGAGCATGTGAGCTGGGATGTGAGAGATTGGGTGTGCCCTTTCATGAGGTCACCCTGGCAGTACTGGGGGGGGGGTGGCAGACTTAAGGAGTGAAACAAGACAGAACATTTAGAAATCCAGGTGAGAATACAGTGAAGATGTATGGTAGAGGGGAAAGGCACTAGAATGATGGACTAGACAAAAGGAAGGATTTTTTTTTTTTTTTTACTAAGATTATTTTTTAAGTGGTTGTATAGCAACTAAATCCCAACCTTTCGACCACTGAGAATCACTTATCCTCCTTCTCCCCCATCTTCCTTGGGCCTCATGTCTGAAAAGATTGTCTATCAAAATAAATTGTTTTCATTTTTTAAATCGGACACGTAAAACTAAATGTGCTATCAAAATAAGCGCTTGGAAAATGGTATTAAAATTAAGTGAATGATCTCTTAGTTTTCCTTGAAATACTACCATGGATAAATGCACCAGTTGTTGTTTTTTTTTAATATGCCAGTTTTATCAGGGTGTTTGAAATATTTAAAATAATTGTAAAGATCTCATTAGTTTTTTTTTTTTAATTAAAGTATGATTGACACAAAGTGGTACATCAGTTTCAGGTGTACAACATAGTGGTGTGACAAGTTTCTGTGTTATGCTCTGCTCACCACAGGTGTAGCTATCATCTATCACTATATAATGCTATTACAGTGTTGTTGACTATTCCTTGTGTTGTCCCTTTTATACCCATGACCTCTTCATTCCATAACTAGAAGCCTGTGTCTCCCACTCCCCTTCACCCATTTTGCTCATCCCTCGGCTGCCCTTTCCTCTAGCAACCACCAATTCTTTGTGTTTTGGGATCTCTTTCTGCTTTTTGTTTGTTTTGTTTCTTAGATTCTACATGCAAGTGAATTCGTATGGTATTTGTCTTTCTCTGACTTATTTCACCGAGTATAATACCCTCTAGGTCCATCCATTTTTTTTGCAAATGGCAAGATCTCATCCCTCTTTGCGGCTGTAAGTAACACTCCATTGTATATGTATGCACCACATCTTCTTTATCCATTCATCTCTCAGTGGACACTTGGGATGCTTCCATATCTTGGCTATTGTAAATAATGTTGCAACAAACATAGGGGTGCATATATCTTTTCAAATTAGTGTTTTTGTTTTCTTTGGGTAAATACCTAGTAGTGGAATTACACAGTCATATGGTAATTCTATTTTTAAATTTTTGAGGAACCTCCATAGTGTTTTCCACAGTTGGCTGTACTAGTTTGCATTCCCACCAACAGCACATGAGAATTCCTTTTTCTCCACATCCTTGCCAACACTTGTTATTTCTTGTCTTTTTGCTTTTACCCATTCTAACGGGTATTAAGGTGATATTATGGTTTTGATTTGTATTTCCTTGATGATTGGTGGTGTTGGGCATCACCGTATGCCTTCTTTGAGAAAATGTCCATTCAGGTCCTCCTCCCATTTTTTAATTGGGTTATTTGGGTTTTTTTGGTGTTGAGTTGTGTAAGCTCTATATATATGATAGTAACCCCTTACTGAATACATCATTTGCAAATATCTTCTCCTGTTCATTAGGTTGCCTTTTTGTTTTGTTGATGGTTTCCTTCACTGTGCAGAAGCTTTTTATTTTGCTGTAGTTCCAATAGTTTAATTTTGTTTTTGTTTTCCTTGCCTTAGGAGACATCTAGAAAAATGTTGCTAAAGTCAGTGTTGAAGAAATTACTGTCTATGTTTTCTTCCAGGAGTTTTATGGTTTCAGGCCTTACGTTTAGGTCTTTAATCCATTTTGAGTTTATTTTTCTGTATAGTGTGATAAAATGGTCCAGTTTCATTCTTTTGCATATAGCCATCCAGTTTTCCCAGCACCATTTATTGAAGAGACTGTCTTTTCCTTATTGTATATTCTTGCCTCCTTTGTCATAGATTAATTGACCATATAAGTTATGTATTTATTTCTGGGTTCTCTAGTCTGTCTTGTTGATCTATGAATCTGTTTTTGTGCTGGTACCATAGTGTTTTGATTACTGCAGCTTTGTAGTGTATGTTGAAATCTGGGATTCTGATACCTCCAGCTTTGTTCTGTCTTTTTCAAGATTGCTTTGACTATTTGGAGCCTTCTGTGGTACCATACAAATTTTAGTATTATTTGTTCTAGTTTTTGAAAAATGTTGGTATTTTGATAGGGATCACATTGAATCTGTAGATTACTTTGGATAGTATGGACATTTTAACGGTATTAATTCTTCCAGTCTGTGAGCATGGAATATCTTTCCATTTGTTTGTGTCTTCAATTTCTTTCTTTAATGTTTTACAGTTTTTAGAGTTCTTGGTCTTTCATCTCCTTGGTTAAGTTTATTCCTCGGTATTTTATTCTTTTCCATGCAATTGTAAATGGAATCTTTTTTTTTTTAAGTTTTTATTTTAATCACCCTGTGCTCATCAAAAGTGCACTCCTTAATCCCCATCACTTATTTAATCCACCCCTCCCCACCCCTCTGGTAACCATCAATTTGTCCTCTGTAGTTAAGAGTCTATTTCTTGGTTTCTCTGTCTCTTTCTCTTTCCTTTAGCTCATTTGTTTTGTTTCTTAAATTCCACATATGAGTGAAATGATATGGTCTTTGTCTTCCTCTGACTGACTTAATGTCACTTAGCATTATGCCCTCTAGCTCCATCCCTGTCATTGCAAATGGCAAGATTTCATTCTTTTTATGGCTGAATTATATTCCATTACATATTTATACCACATCTTCTTTATCCATTCATCTATCAGTAGACACTTGTGCTACTTCCATTTCTTGACTATTGTAAATAATGCTGCAATGAACAGAGGGGTGCATATATCCCTTTGGATTAGTGTTTTTGTATTTTGGGGGTAGATACCCAATAGTGTTATTACTGGATCATTTATATAGTTCTATTTTTCACTTTTCAAGGAACCTCCATACTGTTTTCCACAATGGCTGCAGTAGTTTGCATTCTTACCAACAGTGCAAGAGGGTTCCTCTTTCTCCACACCCTCACCAACACCTGTTCTTTCTTATGTTGTTGATTTTAGTCATTCTTACAGGTGTGAAGTGATATCTTACTGTAGTTTTAATTTGCATTTCCCTGATAAGTGATGATGAGCATCTTTTCATGTGTCTGTTAGCCATCTGAATGGCCATATATAAGTTCTTTATATATTTTGGATACTAATCCTTTATTGGATATGTCTGGGATTGTTTTCTTAATTTCTCTTTTTGCTACTTCATGATTAGTGTATAGAAAAATGCAACTGATTTCTGTGTATTAATTTTGTATCTTGCAACTTAATTCATTTATTCTAATAGTTTTTTTGGTCTTTCAAGTATTCTGTGTATAGTATCATGTCATCTGTAGATAGAGATAGTGTAACTTTCTCCTGAATAGTTTGGGATGCCTTTTATTTCTTTTTCTTGTCTGATTGTTGTACCCATTACTTCTTTTATGTACTCCAGGTTAGAAACCATCATAATTGTTGGTCAACAGAATTATGCTTATTACTATTCTGTCTAGAGAGTATACCAGAATCATGCTTTGTAGAAATATATTTTTGATCTCAAGTGTAAAAAAAAAAAGTGATGGTTTCATTTTCCTGCATACCACTATTATCATTACCCTGTGCTTGGCCTCTGTAATCAAGTGCATAAAGTGAGTATGGTCCTGGCAGAAAATAATGACAAAGAAGGGCAAATTTTGAAAGGCTAGGAGTCAGAATACCACAGGATGCAAAACTGTTGCCAAAGCTTAGAGAATGTGATTGGTTGAATTGGCATAGAACAAAACTTGAAAAATGACCCACTCTGTAGGATACCGTTGTGATGTCCAATGAGTCTCCTTGGAAGCCTAGTCAGGGTACTGAAGGAGATTCCTTGTAATTCAGGGGAACACTCCAGAGCCTGATTTCTCATCTATCCAGTCTGAGTTTGCATCAAGGGACAGCAACACAGATTCTTTGATGGAGTCAGGCCTCTCTCCTGCCTCCCTACCCGGGGCCCTTATCTGTATGACATCATACCCTTGTCATTTGTTTTCTCCCCACTGCTTACAAACCATTTCACCTCCCTCCATGATATCTTTCTTCAGTAGCTGCACTTCCTCTGTTCTCAGCCTTTCCACAAATCCATGGACGGCCTTCTTTTTACCACACAATTTAACATTTAACTTAAAATATAATTGTATTGCTTCCTTTGTTTCTACTGTGTCAGTTTTAACTCTTCAAAGAGGTTACGAGGTCTCTGAGGGCCAGAATTCAGAAATGATGTGAGACAAAAAGGAGTATACTTTAAGGAAGTGCTGGAGGACTCAGGTACCAGCTAGCTTACATGCTTGCTCATTGACTGACAGAATATTCGTAATCTTTTTTTTCTTTCTTTCTTTCTCTCTTTCTCTCTCTCTCTCTTTCTCTCTTTTCTCTCCCTCTTTCTGTTTCTCCCTGACTTGTTATCTTACTTTCTTTCTACCTATTTAATTTAGGGGCTTTCTTTATTCCTGCTAGTTCTATTCTAAAAACATAGTTAAACAGAGTAAGTTTGGGCTACATGGGACATTTGTGATTTGGGGAGAACGGGCTCAATAAATGGTGTTTTTTTTATTGATGTACTACAATTTACTAATCCATTCCTCTTAAACTATTCAGGTTTTTTTTTTCCCAATTTTTACTCTGATGGATAATAGTTTAGTGAGTACTTATGATCAAAAGCGTGACGTACTTTAGTTGAATTATTTCCTTTTTATACATTCCTGGGAAGTCAGGTTATTGAGTCAAAGGGTGCAAACATTTGTAGGACTAGCCTCATAATTTTATTCCTTAGAGTATGATAAGCATTAGTTGGCACCAATTCAAGTCCACTTTGATTGGAAGGTGCTTTGCCATTCCCAGCTCCAAGGTGTGTGTAGCAAATCTCATTAATAGAGAAAATAATCTATTAGCTACAAACAAGAGAAAAACGCTATTTCTTTTAGAACTCAAGATAGGATTAATGACAGAATAGATTGATTTAACCACCACATACCACCAAAAAGCAGTTCTTCCCCTTACTTTCTATAACATGACATCAATAATGTTACTTGGTCTTAAAGAGTAGCTAATTTAATAATCTTCACAACAGTTTGATTTCAGAGGTGAGAAAAATGGACACAAAGAAGTAAAGAGCCTTGCCCAAGGGTACCCAGGTTTCAAGCATTTCAGCTGGGTTCCACATCCAGGCAGTCTGAATCCATGCTCTTAAGCAGCACATTATATTGCCTCTCACTATATTCCCACTTTCCAAACTTAACATTTCTTTTGATTCAATAACTACTTTCAAGGGTAGTTATTACTTGTATTATATGTTTGTACTTATATGCATGTAAAATATATAAATATACTCAGATGAAATACGTATATTTGCATAATACTGTACATATGTTAACTATATATAAAAGCTTCATTTCAGATAACATACACAACCACTTTTAGCTGTATAGTGTAAAAATGCTGTAGTCAGGTTATAGTCTACTAGATTGCATTTGGTAGTTAGCAAATTTTCCCCTTATCAAGTTTATAAAATAGACCCCAGGTTAAAGATACTTTTACTTGAAAAATAATTTTAAAAAATGCTTTTACAGTTCTCAAATTGCTGTGTGTAGTACTCTTCCAGAATAGTAGTGTCTGAAGTGTAGCTCAACCACCTAAACTTTTCAGTTGCTCAGATTTTTTTTTTTTTTTTTTGGCCTTCCAGGTCTTCTTTGCTAATGATGAATATTCATCAGAGAGCATATTATCCTTTGTCCAAAGAGAGGAGCAGCTCTCTCCATCCCAGCATTTATATAACAAATTTCTTGGAGGAATTCTGGCTTTACTTGGATTATACGTTTACCCTTCAGACCAAGCACTGTGACTGGAGATTGGGGCACCTGTTGGGCCGGCTTTGGGTCACATTCATACCCTATGTCATCTCTTCACCCTTCTAAAGTGGAGAATACGCTGATTGATAGCCCCACTGGAAACATGTGGGATTGGAGAGGGGCACTGCCAGTGGAAAGATGGTGCCAAACAGAATTACACGGATGTCTTTTACATTCCATCTTTTGGTCAGCCAGCATGCATTTGAACCTATGCACTCAATATATACTTTCTCTTTTTCCCAATATATAAAATTTCGAAGGAGCCACCACCTAATATAGTGCAACTGCCCCATTTATAATCAACACTATACTTAACTTCCCCACCCCAAAGGAGACCTCCCAAAGTTTAGCCCAGTTGTTGCATCTGGCTCTAAATTCCAGATCTCTAGGTGATAATGTATTCTTGTTCATCAGTTATCGATGTGCCTTTTTATGACATGGCAGTGCATGACTGTTGTTTCAGTGAACCATCCCCCCAACAACCTGATACCTAATGCTTTATATTCATTATCTCATTTAATCTTTGTAATAGTTCTAGAAGGCCAAAATTACATATTTTACAGGTGAAGAATCAAGCTCATAGATTAGGTACTTGCCCCTGGTCATTGTAGAACCCAGACTAGAGTTCAGGTTGGACTCTGGAGAGGTTCAGTCCATCTTTTTAATCAATATTCTGTCCTGTTGTCTCTAAACAGCTGAGGTTCAACCGTATGAAAGGTGGTCGTAAGGTCTTCACAGTTCCTCGTTTATCTTTGAGAGCAATGGTTGGAACATGGGAAAGAGCAACAAAGAGTGATGTTCTTTCTAGAGGGTTTGGCTCCAGAGAGTTGATAGATATCAACTACTTTCCTTTTCAGATAAAACAGTAACTGCAAGAAAAGGATGTGAAATGGAAAGTGTTCAATTTAGTTACTCTTCAAATTAAACTTTTTTTTTTTTTTTGATTCATTTGAGACACAGAGACACTGAGAGAGAGAGAGAAAGCATGAGCAGGGAGAGAGGCAGAGGGAGAGGGAGAAGCAGGCTCCCCGCCGAGCCAGGAGCCCGATGTGGGGCCCGATCCCAGGACCCCGGGATCACGACCCGAGCTGAAGGCAGACGCCCAACCATCTGAGCCACCCAGGCGCCCCAGTTACTCTTCAAAATAAGTGTGAAAAATATTTCTGTAGTCCCAAAATGACTCTTACGAGCAAATTACCCTTACTTAAGAAAAAAGTATCTTCATAATGCAGAGCATACAGACAAACTGAAAATCAGGTATTATTTGTTTCCAGGTCTGTTTTGATAATTCCAGGGATAAAATCAAAATGTAAGACTCCCCAGGAATAGGTACCTGATAATAATGGAAGTATACTTATGTGAGAATTTTGGCAGTACACTCCATTAAAAATTTAAGTTTCAGGAAGGCTAAACATCAAAGCAGCCCCTGAAGCCAGAGACCAATAAGACATTCAAAAGGTTAAAAAAGTTGACTTCAAGATGCAAGCCAGGTTTCTGAGTTTTGACTCAGTTGCTGACCTTTTAGTTGGAAAATATGTGTGTAGTAAATGTTGTACTATTACATACCCCAAGACGTTGCAAGTTAGGTTTCAGACCACGGCAGAAAAGGGAGTATTGTAATAAAGCGAGTCAAATGAACTTTTTGGTTTCCCCGTGCGTATAAAGGTTAATTTTCACTGTACTGTTGTCTATTAAGTACACAATAGTATTATGTCTAAAAAAATGTATATACCTTAATTCAAAATACTATAGTGCTAAAACAATGCTAACCATCATCTAATTTTTTATCAGGTCATAATTCTTTTGCAGGAAGGTCTTGACTCTGCATTGATGACTGTTAACTGATCAGGGTGGTGGCTGCTGAAGGTTGGGGTGGCTGTGGCAATTTCTTAAAATAAGACAGTAGTGAAGTTTGCCGCATCAGTTGACTGTGCCTTTCATGAACAGTTTCTCTGTCTCATGTGTTGCTGTTTGATAGCATTTTACCTGCAATAGAACTTCCTTCAAAAGTAGCTTCAATACTCAAACCCTTCTGTTGCTTCATTGGCTAAGCTTATGATGTATTCTAAATACTTTGTTGTCATTTCCACAGTCTTCATGGCATCTTCACCAGGAGTAGGTTACATCTCAAGAAATCACTTTCTTCGCTCATCTATAAGAGAAGCGACTCCTCATTCATTCAGGTTTTATCCTGAGATTGTAGCAATTCAGTCCCATCTTCAGGCTCCACTTCTAATTCTAGTTCTCTCACTGTTTCCACCACTTCTGCAGTTACTTCCTCCTCTGAAGTCTTGAACCCCTCAAAGTCATCCATGAGGGTTGGAATCCATGACTTCCAAACTCCTGTTCATGTTGATATGTTGACCTTTTCCCATGAATCATGATGTTCTTAATGGCATCTAGAATGGTAACTCTAGGTTTTCTTTTTTTTTTTAATTTTTTATTGTTATGTTAATCACCATATATTACATAATTTGTTTTGGTGTACTGTTCCATGATTCATTGTTTGTTCATAACACCCAGTGCTCCACGCAGAACGTGCCCTCCTCAATACCCATCACCAGGCTAACCCATCCCCCCACCCTCCTCCCCTCCAGAAACCTCAGTTTGTTTTTCAGAGTCCATCGTCTCTCATGGTTCGTCTCCCCCTCTGACTTACTCCCCTTCATTCTTCCCCTCCTGCTATCTTCTTCTTTTTCTTTTTTCAACTCTAGGTTTTCAATTGACTTTGCCCGGATCCATCAGAGGAATCGCTACCCATGGCAGCTATAGCCTTATGGAAAATATTTCTTAAATAAAACTAGAAGGTCAAGATGACTCCTTGATCCATCGGCTTCAGGAAGGATGTTGTGTTAGCAGGCTTGAAAACGACATTAATCTCAGTGTCCATCTCCATCAGAGCTCTTGGGTGACCAGGTGCATTGTCAATAAGCAGTCCTATTTTGAAAGGAATCTTTTCCTGAGTGGTAGGTCTCCATAGTGGACCGAAAATACCCAATAAACCATGTTGTAAACAGATGGGCTGTCATCCAGGCTTTGTTGTTCCATTTACAGAGCACAGGCAGAGTAGAGTTAGCATTATTCTTGAGGGCCCTAGGAGTCTCAGAATGGTAAATGAGTATTAGCTTCAACTTCCAAGTCACCAGCTGCCTTAGCACCTAGCAAGACAGTCAGCCTGTCCTTTAAAGACTTCTCCTTTCTAGTCATGAAATTTTTAGATGGCATCTTCTGACAGAAGGCTGTTTCACCTACATTGAAAATCTGTTGTTTATAATCTTCATTTATTATCTCATCTACATCTTCTGGATAACTTGCTGCAGCTTCTACATCAGCACTTGCTGCTTCATCTTGCACTCTTATGTTATTGGGATGGCTTCTTTCTTTAAACCTCATGAACCAACCTCTACTAGCTTCATACATTTCTTCTGAAGCTTCCTCAACTCTTTCAGCCTTCCTAGAATTGAAGAGAGTTAGGGCCTTGCTCTGGATTACTCTGGCCTAAGCGAATGCTGTGGCTGATTTGATCTATCCAGACCGCTAAGTAAAGCTGTTCTGCTTTTTTATCATTTGTGTGTTCACTGAAATGGCACTTTTCCTTCAAGAATTTTTCCTTTGCATTCACAATTTGGCTGAGTGGTGCAAGAGGCCTAGCTTTTGGCCCATCTTGGCTTTTGCATTGCCTTCCTTACTAAGCTTAATCATTTCTAGCTTTTGATTTAAAGTGGAAGACATGCAACTCTTCCTTTCACATGAATGCTTAGAGACCTTAGGGTTATTAATTGTTCTTACTCCAATATCATTGTTTCGCAGAGAATAGGGAGGCAAGGGAGACAGGGAACGGCTGGTTGGTGGAGCAGTCAGAGCACCCACATTGATTAAGTTCATTCTCTTACATGGGCACCTCAAAACAATTACAATAGTAACATTAAAGGTCACTGATCATAGATCACCATTACAAATATAATAATAATGAAAAAGTTGAAATATTGTGAGAATTACCAAATGTGAAACAGAGAACACAAAGTTAGCAAATGCTGTTGGAAAAATGTTGCCAGCAGGCTTTCCACAAACCTTAAATTTGTAAAAAAACAACAACAGACAAATAACCCCCCCTCCCTCCCTTCACATTATCTGTGAAGTGCAATAAAGCAAAGTTCAATAAAACAAGATATGCCTATATTTTAAAAAAACAGGTGGATTGTAAAAAGTAATGACTCTAAGGAAACTTGTTCTCAATAGTTGGTTCTCAGCAGTGGGTGATTTTACCCCAAGGGGGCATTTGACAATATCCAAAGAAATTTTGGGTTGTCACAACTGGGACATGGAGGGATTCTCCTGACATCTAGTTCAGGAGTATTGCTGAACATCCCACAATGCTCAGGATGTCCCACACTGCAAAGGATATTTAACCCATAATGTCAGTAATGCCAAGGTTAAGAAACCCTGCTGTAGGATCTTCCTTGTCCAAAGACACGTATGTAGTAAGTGAAACAACCCACACTTCATGAACAAGCCTGTCATTGGAGATGAAAAGAAATGTGAGTTGGGGAAATAGACAAGAACGATAACTATAAGCTACTGAACTGTTAGAGATAGTGCTTTGAAATAACAGACAAAGAGCATTTACACAAATGAGTTATCCATGAGGCAGAACTTCTAACCGAACATGAGTTAGTCACGGGGCAAGCCCAGATTCAAGGGAAGGGGAAATAGATCCCATCTCTTAAGGGGAAGCATGGCAAAGAGTTTACAGTTTTCTTTAATACACTGTAAGTGCTTAACAGTAGCACCTGGCACATAGTAAGTATGTACTAAATGTTAGCTATAATTAGTCCTCTTATTCTGCCTTTTCTTAACAGTAGGTAAACCTTAGCATTTTCTGTTCCCTCTATTTGGAAAACTTCCCTGGGATGGATGGATCAATGGAAGGAAGGGAGGGAGGGAGGGAGGGAAGAAAGGAAATGACATCCCTCTCTTAATTCTGTTATCAGCTCAAATAGCAACTTACAAGAGATGCTTCCCCTGATTACCCTGTATGAAATAGCATCTACACCACCACCTTATCTCCATCAACTCTCTCATCTACTCTGGGTTTATTTTTCTTCACAGTACATATCACCATCTACATTATATATTTATTGTCTCTCTGTGCTTTGTTCAGTGTTATATGCTCCATGCCTACAACAACACTTAGTACATCGTAGGTGTTTAATGTGTATACATGGAATGAATGAATGAATGAATGAATGAGGAAAAAAAAACCAAGCCATTTTACCAAAGGCATTTTGATACCACTTTTAGGAATACCATACATTAAAAGACTATATACTACTTATTCCATAATGATAAAAGCCACAGTATTCATCTGTTTCATGCTGTCAGCTGTTAAGTCTTCCCATGAGAGTCGCCCATCAGAATACATGTGTTCTTGGGAAGCAGGGACAATATCATTATCTTAAGTTTCTTGGCAAAGGTATGTCCCTAACTAGATTCTGAGCTCAAGGGTGTAGGAGCACATCTTTTATTGCTTTTGTATCCTGCTTTTTAGCAAATAAATATAATAGTACTGTGTGTATAGCACGAGCTTCCTACATGTATAATTAAATTAAAAGGTAGGCTCTCTGTGATCCAGTTTTCCAAGATAAATTTTCATCTTGTTTTTGTTAGGTAATAAAGACACCTTGTTGACTGTTGAAATACGGCTATTAACCATGATTGCCTTATAGAATTCATCATATCGCAGCACCACCTTTTCATCTTAAGGGTGACAGTCTCAGAATTGAGAATCCTTTGCCTCCATTCAAAATGAGATTATATCATGTGTTGGAGATTTCTGGCAACCTCGTTCTTTTTTTTTTTATATAAACTTTTTTATTTTAGAATACGTTCGGATATATAGGACTTGCAAAGAGAATAGGAGTTCCTAGATACCCCACATGTACCCACTTTCCCCTATTGTTAACATCTTACATGAGGGTGCTACATTTGTCACAACAGATAACCAGTATTGATACGTTACAATAAACTGAAGTTCATACTTTCATTCAGGGGTGACCCAGTTTAAAGGTTAATTCCAATAATTTCTAAAAAATGAAAACTGATATTCAGTGTACACACATCAGGTGGTGGCTTCCTGATTCTTAAAAGAAACAAATTAACTTTTTTTAAACAGATTTTTTTTTTAAAGATTTTATTTATTTATTAGAGAGAGAGAGAGACAGCTAGAGAGGGAACACAAGCAGGCAGAGTGGGAGAGGGAGAAGCAGGCTCCTGGCTGAGCAGGGAGCCCGATGCGGGGCTTGATCCCAGGACTCTGGGATCATGACCTGAGCCGAAGGCAGACGCTTAACGACTGAGCCACCCAGGCACCCCAAGAAACAAAGTAACTTTTAACCAATGGGGCTTATCAGGAAAAAAGCAGGGACAATATCATTATCTTAAGTTATATTATAAGACTTATAATAATGTAGGTTTAAAATTCAATTGGGGGGAGGGACACCTGGGTGACTCAGTCGTTGAGCGTCTGCCTTCTGCTCAGGTCATGATCCCAAGGTCCTGGGATCGAGTCCCGCGTCGGGCTCCCTGCTCTGTGGGAAGCCTGCTTCTCCCTCTCCCACTCCCCCTGCTTGTGTCCCTTTCTCGCTGTATCTCTCTCTGTCAAATAAATAAATAAAATCTTTAAAAAAAATTTTCAAGCGGGGGAATCTTATATTTTATTTGTAAGTTGGATATTAATAAAGATGACAGGATAGAGTTTGATCATTATTAAAGCTGTTTTGTTGTTTGTCCAGAAAATATTCTACAGCATGGTGTGTTCTTCATAAATATCTATCTTAAAAGCAATAATCTATCCCAAGATCCCTAGACAGAAAAGGGCTGCCGTGGAGTAGGAAACGTGCTCTCCTGCGGCTGAGTCGGGACTCAGCTGAGGACACAGCATAGGTGGCCAGTAGCTCAGAGGTGAATTTCTACAATTCAGATTGGTATAAATTTAGTCTGATTCTTTTCCCCAGGACTGTCCAGTGTATGATTAAATTTTATACTGGAGCATTTTAGAGATCATAGGCATTTTGTTATTTCGCCAGAACCTTTTAATCAGCTTTCATGCAGTCCTGGGTGAAGTAAAAACTTCATCCTCTCTCTCTCTCAGGACTTTTTAGTTTGCCATCCTCAAATCAGAAAAGGCAGCAAAGGGGCAGCACTGCTTCTTAAAGACTCTGCTTTTTATGAAATTTTCTTTAATAATCTTACTCTAGTCTTCTGCATTATCTGAATCATAAAATAAGTAAAAATTGTACTCAAATGAAATTTGAAAATTATCTTAATGAAGCTCTGGAAACATCTCAAACCTCAGAAGGTATTTTTTCCTTAGTTTATTTTTTTTAATTATAGAAAGTAGGTCAGTAGAAATACCCCCCTTTAATTGGTTTAATTAGGAATGGAAAATTATAGGAGTAACTCAGTTTGAAGTGTATATTTAAATAAGAATTACACTGGGATTAATATCATTTTAGGTTTTGAATTTAAATAAGATGCATTTAATTGTAGCTTGTAATTTATTCTTGAAAAGATTTTAATAGAGAGGAGGCCTAAGTGTTGGAATAGAGCAATACATAGGAAAAAAATCTGCCATTAAAGATTTGACAAGGAAATTGCTTTACAACCATAATTCTCAAATGATATGTTTAAGAATTTATTCTACAGGACCTTGATAGATAGGGCTTAGAGGAGAGGGAAACTATTCAGTGACCAAGTAAGTTTGAGAAATACTAAGTTAAACAAATTTAAGAAATTGCCTGCAGGACTCTTCAGAGCCTTTAATATTGAGGATTTTTTTTTTCAGTTATAGTGATGATGTCTTTTACATATGTTGCTTATTCCCCATTCTATACCTCATGATGTTTTCTCAGTATATACTATGAAGGTATTACAACCAGCTGTCTGCTCAGTACCTTCCTTCTGTTAATTCAAGTGTGGTTTTTATACATGCCTATATGTCAGAAATACCTGGGAACTTTTTTAAAAGTTATTAAGATTCCTGAGCCCTGAGTTGGGCTCAGTGAGTAGAAATGCCACTGTGCTCGGGATTCTGTATTTATCACAGACACCCAGGTGATTCTGAGGCAGCCAACACCAGTCTTACAATTGGTGCTTTGGAACTGTTGAACTAAAAGTGGATTGGATATGGGGTGCACTTAGTTTGTGCTCATAGAAACATGGGCTAACCATCCCATACTGAAGATAAACTGCAGTGCTGAACTTCACTGATCCTATAGGGTGATGTGCTGGCTACTAATGTGAAACAATTGCTGTGATCCTTTAAGAAAAGCAGAATGCTTCTAAGGGTCCTTTTGGCCCCCTATACTGTATATAAGATTACCATTTGTTTTTACTCAGTTTGAGTAGCTGCCTTGTGGATGGTATTTTATTCATACTTTAAAAAGAAATAATAGTTTATATATACCCCTAGTGCCATAGAAGATTATATTCTCTCCCATCTTCCTGCTGATAACAGGTGGACATTTAACCATAAGCAGATTATATCTCACTTATGCTTTGGTCTGTGTGAACGCTGACGATAGCTTTTCTATTAAAACTGTGTTGTTATACTCTCTGCTTGGTAAAATCTTCTGCTCCTACAAATATAGCTGGAAAGAGACAATATAAATGCTACTGGAGAAAAATAATTACTGTTGATTTGAGAGGCAACTAGCCTTAACACATCTTGGTTGAATAGTGTTATATTAGCAATAATATATGAAACAGTAGGCACACTCATTCAAGGTAGAAAATATCCCCCATTGTTTTAAAATTATTCTCCAAAGGTTTGCCAATGCAATAAGACATGAAACAAAGAAAGGATGTGAGTATTGAAGATTGGAGATGAAAATCTTCATTACTTGCAAAAAAAAAATTGTATACATTGAAAACCTGAGAGAAGTTAAAAAATAATGTGTTTAATAAACTGATTAGATATCCACAAAATCCACAGTTCTTTTGTATACAAACATGGTTGATATATACAGTTTTGTTATTTCTATGTGTTGGTTGGTGAAGTACATAGAGGTATTGTTTGCATTGTCAGGTTAAAGGATCAGGAGAGAGAGCAGAGCCATAAAAACTCAAGAGAGAAAAAAAGTTTTAAGGAGGGCTTAACCTTGGTGAGAGAGGGAGATCAATTGAAGTGAATCCTAGAGATGCTGCTGATGGTCTAGAGATCCCTGGCTTCCTTTGGCAGAGCCATGTTGGTGAAGCAAAGGAAGTAAAAGCCAAACCACAGTGGTTGAAGAAGGAATGTAATGGAAGAGCCAAGACACTTATTTGAGTTTGTAATGGAAAAAAAGAGCAAGAGTTTGAGAATTTGTTGTTGCTGCTGTTTTGTCATTTTGTTTGTTTATTTGTGGAACCCTTCGTTATCTCCCGTGTGAGCTTGGAAACTTCCCAAAGGCAGGCTCTCTGTTTCTGTGAGCTCTGCAGTGCATAGTACTGCCTTGAATGTATGAGGCACTCCCTGGCTTTATGTTTAGTTCATGACTGTGAATGAAAGTTTGAAAACAGTTGATAGTGGGCAAAATACAGAATAAATTTCAGTGAATTCTCCTTTATTAAAACAGGCAACCCTAGCTCTGAGATGTGCTGACCCTGTGCCAACAAGAGCAGTTGTGCCGCTCATCACCCTGTCTCTCTCACCAGTCTCGCTGCCTTTATTTATGGCTGGGTTTGGGGCTTTTTTTTACAGCTATGAACCCTACGTAGGGGAACATCCTGCTGCTTCTCCTGTAGGGCGAGTGATGAGGAGCGGAGTCTGGCTTTGGAGTGCTCGGAACCAGAGGAATTGCCGAGGACTCAGAGCCCAGCCCTGACCACTCGAGAGCCCACAACACAATGAACAAATTGAACTTCCATAACAATAGAGTCATGCAAGACCGCCGGAGTGTGTGTATTTTCCTTCCCAATGATGAATCTCTGAACATCATCATAAATGTAAGTAGGTACAACTTGAGAAATGTTGGAATATTCTGTTCCCAGCAGTGACCACATTCAAGTTATTACCTGGTGAAGGGTGAAAGCCTTACAGAATGAGACCATGAGTAATGTAGCAGAATTGGGGTGTTTTAAAGTTGTTCAGCACAAGTATAAACTTTGAATTATGGCTTAAGTGCAGCTGCCTTCAACATTTCTTCCCTGGGGGTAAAATTACAGAATTTTGGTTACCATATTACAGAAAAACTAACACTTTGCTATTTTATAACTTTTTACTGAAATATAAATGTTTATTAATATATAATATGAATTTGCTTTTTAAATGCTTTTGAGTTGTCACACACATGAAATGGTAATAATTGCTAGCCTCTTACTATGCATCTTGATCATTAATAGTAGCCTGAGTCTAGCCAATTTCAAGAATAGGCTGTGCACTTGAGCACTAAGCTGTGGCTTTTGGTTCTTGAGTCAGAGTTAACTGTCTTAGTCATCCGGACATTGAGGAATATGGTACTATTTTTCTTAGCTTCTAAAATTGAGTTATAATCTACATACAGCAAAGTGTAGGAATCTTAAGTGTGCAGCTCAGAGAATTTTTACAAGTGTATATACCCGTGTAATCATCATCCAGCTTGAGATATGCTATATTTTCAACACCATGGAACAATCTGTTGTGACTCCGCCTAGACAGTAATCTCCACCCAAAGAGGGGTCCAGTCACTGTTTCCTCCTGTATAATTTGTTTCTGAACTTCACACAGCTGAAATTGTGTGGTGTGTTCTCTTTTGTATCTGGCTTCTTTCAGTCAACATTTGGCCTGTGAAGTTCATTTATTGCTATTACATGTAACACTAATTCCTTTTCATTGTTGTGTAATATTCTGTTGTGTGCAATTTGTTTATCCATTCACTTTTGATGGATATTAGGTTGTTGTAAGTATTGGACTATTATGAACAAAACTATTTTGAGCATTTTATGTGTATACCCATGTGTATACATTTGTGGGGTTTGTTCAAGAGTGGAGTTGGGAATCATAAAGTATATCTGTGTTTAGCTTTGGTAGAGACCGCCAAACAGGTTTATGGTAATCAGAATCATGCCTGGCATTTTTCAACCCCTCTCCCTATTACCAACTTTCATATTCTTCCTCTCACTGATTGTATTCAGATGGAATTAGGGAGAAACTTGCCTTAGTGCATGCCTTGAATTGGGTTTTTTTGCTGTATGCTACTGTATTTTTAACCCCACTGCTATATAAAAGAATATTTCTAAATATTATACTGAGTATATATGACATTTAAGTAGCGTCATTAAAAAATTTAGACAGGAAAAGGTTCTGCTTGTTACCATAATTATTTTGGTTTTATTCTGACAATCACCACAGTTTCAGTTTCTTGATTTACTAATGTAACCTCATTTTTGCTCATAGGGATTGTCTAGCATCAAACTTACCTCTTGGATGAATTTTATCATCTGTTGGGCAGAATTTCTTTTGATTAACAAATTGTTATTCAGGGTACCCAAAGTTGTTTTTGAATATGTGAACTGATAGGCTATTATTTTTTACATTTGGTTTTTAAAAATCTAATAAAACTCAGCAGCTTATCTTTTTCAGTGTGGTCATGGGCAAAATACATTAAACTGTAATTCTACTTATATAGGTGAATATGCTATTTCAGTTGTTATATACAGTTATTTTATAAAAAGATACCCACTGAATTTTTTAAAAAAATCAAAATCAAGACATACAGCCTAAGCACTTTAAGAAACTTCTCTCAGTTCCATTTATGTATTTAAACATAATCCACTGGTTGGATTGTATATCTGTGTGTTCATGTGTGCACTTATGCACACATAAAAGATATGGAACAAAACCTTCCTGACCTCAGATAAGTGGAAGGAAGGACTAATCTGTCTTCATGAGGAACACTAAGAGCTGACTACAATTTTCAAAGAAATTAATTTGTACTAAAATCTCAGCTGAGGAAGATGATTAGGAATAACACCTCTGCTACAACCATACTATGTGATTGTGAGAATTGAGGATTAGCACACAGCGTCATTCCTGACACATAACATGGTAGCTGCTATTATTACTTTAATTCCTCATCAGAGATTAATTTTACATGTCTTCACTTTCCTTATTTTGCAAAATTAGTGTAATATCCCCACAGGATGGTCAGGACTATGATCATGGATTGTATAGCCATATATCATCATGATTAAGGAGGGTTTAGAGTCCCAGGGACCTCACTTGAAATCCCTACTCCTCGACATACTCTGTAGCCTTGGGCAAGTTAGGTTTTTTTTGCTTCCGTTTCCTCATGTATAAAGTAGAGATAATCTTCCTCTCCTCATTAGGGTCATTGTGAGGATTTAAAGATAAAACATGAGTAAACTGCTAATTGTAGTGCCTGGCAGCTGGGAATTGCTCGGTAAGTGAGCACTTAATAGAGTAACACTTGTTTTAATTTCTTTGACCTGTTTGTTCATTTCATTAGGGAGCTCTGTTAATGAAGCTCAAATGGAGAATCTGAACTCCCTCTAGGCCTATAAGATTTTCTTATTCCAGGGCACATAGACTCCCCTGCCATGTCCACACTCCTCTCTAGCAAGCTGTTGAACAAAGGAGGGAGGAGGGACCGAGTTAAGTAGTTTGGAGACCCCTCATTGCTAGAAAACGGATTCAGGGCTGCCAAAGGTCTTTTTTCTACAGTGTTACCTTTGTATTCATAAAATTGCAATTGATGTTTGTAGTGTTGTAGTCTAACAAATTAACGGTAGCAAAAACAGTTTTATTAATGGTCTCATTTTTTCATCATTTCTAAATATTTTTTAAACAAAGATAGTTTATTCCTTGACATGTGTAGTTGATATGATAGAATGTTGTCTTTCTGCATGTGGGGTAAACTTAGTGTTTTGATCATCCTCGTTTCTCCATAAGTTTGAACTAGGAGGGGATGTTTTAAATGATTTTAATCATCAGGTAAATATTAAATGTGGAAACTTGGTAAATTTTGACAATAAAATTATGGTAAATGTACACAAAACTTTTGAGTAATATAAATGTGGCCAAGAGTTTATACCTGTTCACTAAGACCAAAGTGAACAATTCTTTTTTTTGGAATATATTTTAAGCACACTTACTCAAAAACAATGACATTTATTTATTTATTTTAAAGATTTATTTATTTATTTTAGAGAGGGCATGAGCAGGGTGAGGGGCAGAAGGAGAGGGAGAGAATCTCAAGCAGGCTTCCCACTGAGTGTGGAGCCTGACATAGGACTCGAACTCAGGACCCAGGATCATGATGTGAGCTGAAACCAAGAGTCAGACACTGAACCGACTGAGCCACCTAGGCGCCCCAACCATGACATTTAGGATCAAATGATGTTTTTATTAGAAAGTTCCATATGAAGTATATTTTTAGATAATACTTTAATTCTTAATACCTCATACTCTATAGCACTTTTTAAAGCTCCATTGCTCCTGAAGATTAAAGAACTTGAAAAATTTCACAGTGAGCTAAAATGTAGCCTTAAAGACTCATAATATGCAAATACAAATAACTCAAGCTTCTTTTCACAGCAGGTTAAGACTTCAGAGCCACAGCCTTACTTAATTACGGTTTTATTTTTTATTTATGTTTTTAAAGGCAACTTCTTTTTTTTTAAGATTTTATTTATTTATTTGACAGAGAGAGTGTGCACACACAAGCAGGGGGAGGGGCAGAGGGAGAAGCAGACCCCCTGCTGAGCAGGGAGCCCTTAATTACAGTTTTAAATAAGAACACTGCTTACTTGATAGTTGTTACCGAGTTTTATCAGTAGGCTCCAAATACTTGATTTAAACTAGCAGAACAATAATAAGTATGGAGGAAATGTACAGCATTATATGATTAGCAGTTAGACAAAGTTACAACATGCTTTGCTTTATATATAGTTTGTGGTTTGGAATTTTTCTGTTAACTTTTTATCACATTTTATCCCAAGAGCTTTGTTTATGACATTTAAAAATACAGTCAAAACTAAGGATTAAAGGTGCTGTAGCTGGTATGACATTTTAAGTCTCAAATTTGTAGTATATTAGCATATTAGGCCATCAAGAAGAAAACCTTCCTTGTAAAGATACTTGCCTAATTCAGGCTTTTGATAATCTGAGTAGCCTGTTTTGGATATCTTCTGAAATATTTATCATGCACCATGGTTTTAAAATAAGGCCTTGTTCATGTATTATAAGATTTATGAGTCTTGTACAAGATAGTATTGGTACCTTATTACTATTTCGTAAACATTTATATTTTGATAATCATTATTGAAACACAGCACAGATTAAAGCAATTTCCATGAACCAACAGTTGTTTTGCTAGTGTTGCTTGTCATATTAAGGCGTATATTTAGGGTGCATTAAATTGCTTGTTTGTGGGGGTGCCTGAGTGGCTCAGTCAGTTAAGCGTCTGACTCTTCGTTTCCACTCGGGTCATGATCTCAGGGTCATGGGATCGAGCCCTGTGTCACACTCCCGAGTTCAGGGTGGAGTCTGCTGGAGATTCTTTCCCCATCCCTCTCCCTCCCACTCTGCTACTCCCCCCCACTTGCATATTCGATCTCTTTAAAATAAATAAAATCTTTTAAAAAATTTAAAAAAATAAATTGCCTGGTTGTGCCTCAGCGTGTGGGCTTGGTTTATTTGCTATCACAAGTTGTGTTGTTTTGTTTTTTTCTCTACAGGTTAAAATTCTGTGTCACCAGTTGCTGGTCCAGGTGTGTGACCTACTCAGGCTAAAGGACTGTCACCTGTTTGGACTCAGTGTTATACAAAGTAGGTGTTAGTTCCGTCTCTGATAGATTTAGCCAACTATCCCTGAGGAAGTGATATTTTATAGCTGTAACTTAATTTGGGCAAATTGTGATAAGATTGTGATTATCAAAATACCCATAAGTTGGTCATTATTTTTAGTCTAGTATTCATTTTTTAATCTTAACTGATGTGTATTTCTTTTAAGATTTAGAATTTTAGGCCACGTATTATAGTTTGAACTTAAAAATGGGTTCCTTTTTAGGAATCTAGATTTTGTATTTGTTCTTTTCTGTTTTAATGAACCAAGCTTGGTTTTTGTTTCCTTGCACTCAGGGAGCAGCTGGAGCTGGGAGGAAATTATCTTGAATGTTCTTATAATTTCTTTTATAATTTTTGACATTAAAAAATTTAGGCATAAGAAAAATAACTGTTCAAGTTCTCTTACTGTTGACTATATAGTATAACAAAGTGATCTACTAATTTGCTCCCATTTTCTGTTTTTCCCTCTGCACACCTTCTCTTTTTTCCAATTAGACTATATGACATGAAGATGAGGGATCAGTTTCTTCTGTATATTTTATGTGAAGGTTTTCTTCACATAAAGGGCTCAGTATAAGTCTCTTCCCCACCTCACCCCCATAATATCTTAGAGTTAAGTTACTAGGATTTACCTGCAACCATTCCTTATAAGCTTTTTCTTTCACATCATGTTTTTAAATTTCTCTAGTCTTATGTCAAAAGATCTTTTATATCTGTGTTCAGTTTTTCAGGAATACTTTTTTTGTGAAGTATTTATTTATATTTTATACTTCTTTATGGATCATATTCTACTACTGGAATTGGTTTAAATTTAAAGGCTTACGACATCTTGAGAATCTGGTTAGTACCATAAAATGCTTAGATCTGCCAGGTTGGAAGGTGTATCATGATGAGCTGATAAACAAGGCCCTTCTCCACCAAAACGTGAACTATTTTCAGTTATCTTCTTAGGAGAGGCCAGAAAGCACGGAGCAGGGAGCACCTCAAGAATCAGTGAATCAACCATTTGCTCTTCAGTCTCTTCCTGTAATAGTTAAAGCAGTAAAAACACAAATGCTTTGCTCCATCCTTCTATCAGTGCATCCCTCAGTCATTCTTTCAAGGAAGGGTCCGGGAGAAATAAATGCCCTATAGATTCTAAAAAATTTTTCTTTTATTCTAAACACAAAGTTAATTCTTTTAATTCTACAACTACAGCCAGACTGTTGATCTGTGTTCAACAAGTCAGTCTGATAAAACCAGTTTACAGCTTCCTTAAATTTCAAAATGAGAGTTTTTAAGATACCTTTTTTAAAAGAGAGATTGTAGGGTGGCGAAAGACCATTGGAAAAGGAATCAGATGACCCACTTCTAATTCTGGTTCTACCACCAGCTAGCTGTGTGGCTTTAGAAATATCACTTGACTTCTCTCGATTCATTTTTCTCACATGTCAACTGGAAATTACTGCTTCACCTGCTTTGTCAGATTTTGATACATGCTTTTGAATTCTTAAAATATAAAGCCACGATCAAACTGTCAGATAGTAGAGATACGGTGGTAGTTTAAAAATATGTGCTATTACACAGTGAACAGTCTCAGTTCTGTTTATTATATGGCTTCCTCAGATGGCAACTCAAGCCAAACACAAATCATATTCAACAGGAAGGGTGTGTGGTCTTGTTCATTTCATGTTAATTGGCAGCATATGAGAGATGGGAGATAATTTAGTTGATCTGATAAGTAGATTTAAGTAGCACCCTTTTTTTGTCCCTGGGACCTCTTCCCTATCCCTTTTCAAATTGGTTGGCTTAATATGTCATTTATAAACAGAGTAGCTCTACCCTTCCTATTCTCTTATTGCTCTTTTTCAATCAAACCCTACCCCCCCCCAGCATTAAGTCAGGAGTGACAGTGTGGTCAGGCATGTTACCCTGGGAGTAGTCAGAGAGACACACTGCCCTTCCAGAGTGAGTACATTTTTATGCAGAGCTTTCCACGAGCATACTCCCTTAGTGATGGTTAGAGAAAAAGGAATAAACTTAAAAAAAAAAAAAGGCTTAAAACTTTGGGGGTACCTAGGTGGCTCAATCAGTTAAGCCACTGACTCTTAGTTTCAGCTCAGGTCATGATCTCATGGTTGTGGGATTGAGCCCTGTGTTGGACTGCTGCACACTCAGCAGAGAGTCTGCTTCAGATTCTCTCTCCCACCCTCCCCTTTCTGTCCGTCCGACCCTCCCCCCCCCCCGCTTACGCACCCTTGTGCTCTCTCTCTAAAATAAATGAATGAAATCTTTAAAAAAGAAGAAGACTTAAAACTTAGTATGGGATAGGAATGCTGAAGGCTTTTGTTGTGAAATATCTCTCTTTTAAAAGATTCTCTTCGGGAAATCTGAAAATTTAATATTTTTTTACCAGCTTGTCTTCACATGTTTAGATAATTTTTACATGGGTTTTAACAATCATAGTTTCTGCTTATCTTAAGAACATCATCCCTTTGAGGAAACACTTTGGCATTCTTTTGTTGCGTGAGATTCTTCTCCTCATTCCACAGGATCAGTCCCAAATGCAGTGAGAGTAATGGCTTGCTATTTTATCAGGCTGTGTTATATGTGGAGAACACAGAGAAGAAATAGTCTTAAAGGCCGTTGTTCACAGAGCATAGGTCAGGTGCCTCACTTGAAAACAGGCAGTTATCCTCAATGTCCCCTAATGTCTTACATAGCAGTTAGGATGCTGTTTCTTCTCTGTTTCATTATTCTGCACCTATGATGAGAGTTCTCTGTGAACTCAAGAAAAGCATGTTTCTTCTAAGAGCAAGGAAGCCCACAGTGTTGGAAGTTTGTGCACTAGGATGACCATAGAAACTAAGTAAAAACAGGAGGTGGAAGCTTAAGATTTTTTCTAAATATTACAGATTTTTAATAGTGTGTGTTCTGTATTGCAAATGCAAAATAATTCATAAAAAGTCTCATTAATGTCTAGCCAACCTTTTGTCTTTTAGTATCTTGTTGAGTTTTTGTGGTACTTTGTGAATTCAGAACACATTCACAAATCTTGAGGCTTTTTAAAAAAATCTGTTTTTGTGTATATTCTTTTCTTTTAAATCTTTTCTTATTATCTTGTCTCCTTTTTTTAATGTGCAGATAATGAACATGTCTATATGGAGTTGTCACAAAAGCTGTATAAATATTGTCCAAAAGAATGGAAGAAAGAAGCCAGCAAGGTACGACAATACGAAGTCACTTGGGTGAGATTACATTTATAAGCAAAATTATTTTGATTTTTTAAAAGGTTTATTTTAGCTATTATACATTAGAAAAATATTAAATTTTAAAATTTTAATTCACAAAAATATGAAGTAGAGCATGGGAAAGGGAAATGAATTATAAGTTCCAAAATGCCATGTTGATGAAGTGTTAATAATTTATTGCATATAACAGTAGATTTTAGGTATCTGCTTAAATAGGGGTACCTGGGTGGCTCAGTCGGTTGAGTGTATGTCTTAGGCTCAGGTCTTGATCCCAGGGTCCAGGGAGCAGGGAGCCTGCTTCTCCCTCTGCCTGCCACTCCCTCTGCTTGTGCTCTCACCCTGTCAAATAAATAAATAAAATCTTAAAAAAAAAAAAGATAATCTGCTTAAATAATGTTTGATAATAACTTTTTAGTAATTTGGAGATAATGCTTTGAAATGAAAACCATGGAAAAAATATTCCTTTTGTGGTTATATTAGCTGTCAAAACTGATGTTCTAGAAGTTATTAGTAATTTTTGAATCTACTTTTACTATACTTACCTTTGATACTTTGTTACTTTATTGTACTGGTGGTGCTTTTATTTAGTAAACATTAATTCCATTTACATGGGAGATCATTCAGAGGGAATTTACCTAGTGTTTCCAGGATCACCGTAGTAAATCAGGAATAAATCCCTAGTGTCTAATCCTAGATCCTCCAGTTTGTGTTTTAAGAATTCTTGGAATAAACGGAAGCCTACTTGAAAGCCAACTACAAAGTAAGGCACATTAAAGTCTAAATAAACAAACAGCATATTAGAATTTGGTATGTGGAATGTCAGAGGAACAAGAGAACATTTGTAATGAGGAGCAAATGGTCACCACAGGGGATAGAGCTGAGAGAGGAGCTGGATCTCAACTAGAAATTTCCACTGGTATTTATTTTTATCTTCCCTTATGTTGTCATTGGCCTTACAGTGAATGAGTATATGCTGATGCTTTATAACTTCCCAGTTTTGCATGAACTTGGTATCTATATGGGACAGTTGTCTGCCCTCTGCCAGTCACCACCGCCCCCCCCATTAGAAATAGATAAAACCTTTCACGATTTAAAAACTATCTTGTAAATAATGGTATTTGGTTGCTTTTGAAACCCCTTTTTGTAGTAACTAAAAATAGCTTGCTTTTTATATGTGTCTTTGTTTTAGGGTATTGACCAATTTGGACCTCCTATGATCATTCACTTCCGCGTGCAGTACTATGTGGAAAATGGCAGATTGATCAGGTATGAGAACAGGGATTCTAAACTTTTACTTTCCCGTAGCACTCACCTTCTAACATACCAAATAAAGTCCTCATGTTTGTTTGTTTCCACCTGCTATGATATAAATTCCAAAAGAACAAGGATTTAAAAAAAAAAAAATCTTTCTGTATGCTCATGTATCCTCAGTTCCTAGAACAGAGGTTCAGTAGACAATAAATATTTGTTGAATGAATGAATGATAATGTTAGACTATTAATGAAAATGTTAACAATATCACTGCCTCCCATTTTCTATACTCCACGTTTTTGATAACAAATCAGTCAACAAAAAGGTGTTTCATTCAAGAAGGAACTAGCATTTTTGTGAAGAATAGAGAAACTAAAGGATTATATTCTTTGGTAGGGTGGGAAGTAGTAGGGCAAGCAAGCAAGAACTCTCTCCTATAAAAATGCATGGTGTTTATACAGCCTGGTTTTCTTTTCACCTTCGGGGTCATGCTTCTGTTCTTGGCAGTAGTTTTAAAGCTGAGATTACACCCAATGGAGGTATCCTGTGAGAATCTTAGATGGAGTTTGGCAAGGGCAGGTAATTGATTCTTTTTCTGGAGGTTGGTGCATGAACAATACTATGCTCGTGATACAAACTCAGAATTTACCATCTCAGAAGCTAAGTTTATCATTTGTGTAGGAGGATTCAGTGCCAGGAAACTTTCAGAGGTGGTTTTGTTGGCTGATAGAGAAAATGGTGAACTCTCTTTTACTTATTTATTTTTAAACTCTGAGAAACCCCATGTAAAAGAGACAAAGATACATTTGGCTAATGAGTTATATGTGAGGTTTGCTCTTATTAATACTTGTATTTTTGCCATGTGTAATTTTAAAAGTAAAAAATATTAGCGCATAAATAATTTTTTTAAAGGCTAAGAAACTTTTTTAGTTTTTCCGAGTTTATGTAAAATTTTTACTCAATTTACCTACTAAGTATGGAATGTGCTGAAAAGAAGCAAAATATATTATTTAGCCACTAATTAACCCCCTGGGACTAATGAATGTTTCATTCATCCATGTACTTCTTTTCCCCAGGGATGAACTAGTCCAAACACTGTGTGGTCAGCATTATAAAAAGAAGTGCTCTGAAAAATATTCTGTCCCGAGGGGGAAAAAATTACATAAATGCCTTATTTTTAAACTCTTCATACTTAAACACCATCTTAGTAGAAATCAACTCATGTTTTTATTGTCATCAGCTAATAAGCTATGAATTTCAGATAAACATTCGATCTAAAATAATAGGAAGGCAAATAAATTCCTTAAACACACACACACACACACACACACACACCCTTTTTTTTTTCTTGCATTTTTACTTTGATCACAAAGGCATCTCATTTGCCTGTGACATTTTTTGGAACTTGACCATGTTTTCCCCCAGTCAGCACTTCTTATTCAACGTATTTAATGGGAACTATATTTATTTCTGACCTCAACAGATTGTAATGAGTGCATTATTAGTATTTCCATTTGTGAGGAGTATCATGATTGTCATAACATGTGCATATAAAACCACACCCATAAAGTAACATCCACTTAAAAAAAAGAGAGAGAGACTTAAGGCAAGCTTTTTTATTTCATTCATTCAGAGAAAGAAAAAAACAAAACAAAACTCTATAGTTAAATTTTTTTTAAATGGACATATAAACAGAAATATTTTTAAAAGGGCCTTAGAGTATTTGTAAACAAACCAAAACAGAACGGCAAAACACGAGAGCCGGGATTGTCGCCTCAGATTTGTCCTTGCTTATGGTGTACGTGCAGCATTATTGCAGCAAAATAATTTTAATGCAGACAACAAATGCCTAGGCTTCTATACTAATCCTTGTTCAATGCAAGGTTTACCATATTGCTGTGGAATGATTCAGACCTTGTTTCCATTCTCTGAATGAATCAAATGGTATAGGCCTCAGGAAATGGTAAGTGTGCTGTTGGGTAGTCTGACTTGGAGTTCTGCCTCCCTGTGACCTGGGTGAGGCAGCAATCAGGTATTAGATACAGCCCTCCCCCCTTTTCTCCAAGGAGTTGGGGCGGGGAGGGAGGAAGAAGGAGCAGAAACAGAGGAGCTCTTGTCAGCAGATGGATAGCAGGATTTGGGTTCTGTTTACATGCCATCGGATTGTCCCATCAAATGTGAGTTCGGTTTTCTTTTCTTTTCCTAGTGACAGAGCGGCAAGATACTATTATTACTGGCACCTGAGAAAACAAGTGCTTCATTCTCAGTGTGTGCTCCGAGAAGAGGCCTATTTCCTGCTGGCCGCCTTTGCCCTGCAGGCTGATCTTGGGAACTTCAAAAGGAATAAGCACTATGGAAAGTACTTTGAGCCAGAGGCTTACTTCCCGTCCTGGGTAGGCACTGTTTTCAAATTTTAAAGTGTTTTCTCTAGCACATTTCTGGTTCATTATGCTGCTACTCGTGTTGCTTCAAGAAACGGGAACCCAGATGTTTGTGGCCAGTAAAACCTTTCATGATGCCCAAATACAAATTTAACACTTGAGAGCTCTGTACACATGGATCTCTTGATATATTTGATCTGCTCCTTCTAGTTAATGGGGAAGAGGATTGCTGTCCGTCCTAAATATGGTGCATCTTGGAAGTTGACAGCCTTGTTTTGGCATTTGCATTGTCTTTACTTTCTCCTATGTTAGTCAAGCTTCATTTTCTTTCCTTTGGAGGGAGAAAAAACATGACTCTTTAAAAAGTGAGATCATTGACAACTTTTCCTGTGTTGAGAAAACAAATATAAGTAAACTCCTTGCTCTGACCTCCATCTCCTCCACTGCCAAGGGAGAAACCACGCCATGATGTCAGCAAGAAAATTTAGGTTATTCCAGCATGAACTGTCTCAGCTGTCCTTTCTCCACACAACCCTGCCCCTGTCTGTGCCCACCCTTCCTCCAGGTCTCTGCTGTCACTTGACTCTCTCCCACATCTCCGCATCGCGAGCCTCTGTTCTAACTTCTTCAGTCAGAACAGACAAAGCACATTTGGCTTGCCCCACTCATCCTCAGGAAGAAAGGAAAAAGCGAAAGAAGAGCTCCCGCTCTCGCCATCCCTTCTCAGTAAAGCCTCTTGAAAAAATAATGTGTATTTGATTTTTTACCTTGTTTATTTCCCACATGAACCCCTCAGCATGCTTCCATCTCGCCTTCCTTGCCTGCCACTCCACTCGTGGCGCTTTCCCTAAGGTCACTGGGATTGCCAGGTCCAGTGGACACTTTCCGCTTCTTTTCTCGGCTGCATCTGACACGTAACCGCTCTCATCCTGGAGATCTCATCCAAATGAACGCTTTTTGACAACCACCTACGTGCTGGCAACTCCCAAATCTGTTTCTCTCCCTCTTGACCATTAGATAGCTGTTTACCCATAGGCACCTCAAACTCGGGATGCCCCAAATCAAATTCACGTTTCCCCACCTCCACTCTGTGTACTCCTTCCGCTGTGTTCCTGTCTCAGCTAGTGGCGCTGCCGTCCCCCCAGTCACCCAGAAGCTTGAGAGTCGTACAGATCTCTCCCCATCACCCTTCTTTTTCCCTGCCCTCTCCAGGCAACTGGAGCATCCTCTAACATAAAACACTTGATCACCCATCACCCAGCTTAAGAAATAAAATTCTCTTGAACTTTTTCTGTGGTTGACTTGCTAAATGTTTATCGTGTGCCGGACCCATCATCCCATCTCCCAGGTTTCAGCTCTTGTCAGGGCTCAGCAGCACTCCTGTGGGGCTTGTCTTTGCTTCAGTCTTTACAGCTTGCAGATGAGTTGATTTTGCTTCTGACTTAAACCTTCAGGGCCTCCCCTGTCACCTGCAGAGTGAAAGCCAGGCTCTCAGACATGACCGAGGAACTTCCCAGGATCTGATCTCTGCCAGTCTTTCCAGCTTCCTCTCTGGTTGTCCTGCACCTTGAATTTGATTCTCTGACAACATCCAGCAATTCCTGTGTCTCCACATGTCCTGTGGTGGTTCACACTTCTGGCCTTCCTTCTCAAGTTCCTTTAGCCAGTGAAACCCCTCTCCTTGTTTGACCTGGCGGACTCCCGTTCATCCTCCAAGACTGCTCAGCTGTAGTTCTCTCTGGGCAGACTGTCTAGCCCCCGCCTCTGGGCTCTGTCAGACCCTCGACATAGTGTTTTACATCTCCTTTTCAAATGATCTGTTTATCTTTTGCCTGCAGTAAGCTGTTTTTTTAGTATATTCTAAAGGACAGGCACAAATGTCACCTTTTCTGTTTCTTCAACATTTCACATTGAGGTGCTCCACCAAGTTTTTGTGGACTGATTGTCAGTGCTTCAGTTGTTAAAGAGAAACCACAGAAGGTGTCAAGCTTTTATATATCAGTGTCGGTGGAACCCAAATTAGCCCGTATTTCATTCCCTAGTTGTTGTCAGGTACTCACTGAATCTTCGTCCTTTAAATCCGAGCTCCCCGCCCGGGTGCCACAGCCTCCAGAGTGCTGAGATCCGAGTTTCTTTAGTGTTTGGGATCACCAAAGCCACCTACTTCAGTGCCCTTACAAATACTATTTTCTGTGTGCTCTTTGACCTGAGGAAGTTTGACAGTTGCTCACTTAGGTGATCTCCGTGTAAAAGGAGTCTAGAAGGAAAAATTTAACTTTGAGTTCTCAGCAGAACATCTTAAATGGCCAGTAATTGATCACGTTTCCTTCAGTAGGAAGAAACACAATGTCAGTATCTATAAAAACATTTTTGAACTAAAAATCCTTTAATTTTTTTTATTCTGATGATTTTAAGCACTACTCTTTTTGCTCTCGCATAATTCTTATTTTATAATCCTCATGAAATCAGCTGAGACTTTGAACTAATCAACACCTTTCTCTTAGCCTGCAGCTAGGTGATGACTACTATATATTTTGGGCATTGAAAGGCTCAGGCTACTGTCCCATGAAAACCTGAGCCACGGTGAATTGCAATAAATGCTTGAATGAAATTGTTTTCTCACAAGTATTCAGATAGAGTGTTCATATCAGCCTTTTATGCAAAAACCAAAAATGTTTCAGAGAATTCCTCCCAGTCCCCTGCCTTCTTTGGATTAACATTTAGAACCTCCCACTCTGTGGCTGTAATTTTAGAAGAGTTAAGTAGGATCCAGAACCTGAAGATGTGTTGACAGTCAGTGTATTGCATGGTACCAATCATTTTGCAAGTATAAACAGTGATGTGTACAAAATTTTGCAAGTTCGCATGGTTTTTTTTTTTTTCTTGGTGAGTTTAAAGCCAAGAGAACATATTTTTCTCATTTCTTGTGATTTTTCTTCTCACATATGCAGTACTACAGCTAAATTGAATTTGTAGCTTATAGTATTAGCTGATTCAGCCTAGTAACATACCAGATGGTGAAAACAGAATAAAAGTGGGAAATTTCCTACTGGAAATTAGCCAGTTTACGTGGCCTCTTTCAGGTTCTTGTCCTTTCATCATTTTGGGGATGAGGGTAGAACTTCCATCCCTCCAACAAATGTTGCATTGCATACCCATTGTGTCCCAACAGGTTGTTTCCAAGAGAGGGAAGGACTACATCCTGAAGCACATTCCAAACATGCACAAAGATCAGTTTGCACTGACAGCTTCCGAGGCTCATCTTAAATACATCAAAGAGGCCGTCCGGCTGGATGATGTTGCTGTGCATTACTACAGATTGTATAAGGTACAAAACTGTAGTGTGTCTGCAGCTTCTGAGGAAAAAATACCTTCTCAATTACAAGAAGCTTTTATTAAAATTTGTCATTTCATTTTTTAATGGGATTTTTATTTTTAAGTTTTTTTTTAAGATCTTTTTGAGAGAGAGCAAGAGCACACAGGTGCACAGGCATGGTGGGGAGGGGCAGAGGGAGAGGGGGAGAGAGAATCCTGAACAGATTCCACCCTGAGCGTGGGAGCCCTACACGGGGCTCAGTTTCATGACCCTGAGATCACAGCCTGAGCTGAAACCAAGAGTCGGACACTTAAGCGACTGTGCCACCCAGGTGCCCCATTAAAGGGCTTTAAAAAAAGAAAAAAAAAAGTTTCATGTGAACTGTTATCATAGGTTAGTCTTGGAGTTGTTGATGCTTTTCCTCAGGCCTGGGAACACGATGGAATCTTTCTGTAATGGTTCTAATATTGAGATAACAAGTGGCTTCAGATTGTGAATCTAGCTTTTCAGTGATTATAAAATAGTTATTTTTCTCTTTTCCAAATCTGCATGTCTGTCTTGGGGACTAACATTTGCAATTTGTTTGATCAGTAATTTTTAATATTCCTCAAAGTGAAGCCATACGTGCATTGTATCCATTAATAAGAAGAACCACCACAACAGCTAATGATTATTGAGTATTATTTCCATGGGGCACACTTGATTTTCTTTTTTAAATTCTCACAATTCTGTAAGATAGAAACTGTGATATTCATTTTACAGATGAGGAAACAGACCAAAGAGCATGAAACTAGCAAGTGGCAGAGCCAGAATTCAACCCAGGTCTGCCTGACTAAAGGAATTTATGGATAAAAAGTGTTTAAAACAGTGCCCAGCACATGTTAGGCATGATGTTCGGCTGTTAGCGTTATCACTGTTACTGTTATGCTCCTTATTACTTTAATACACTTTGTGGTAAGATTAACATTACTGGACCATTGGAGGCTGGACTATAGTTTGGCTGTGTTACTGGGAAATCTTCCTGGCTGGTTCAGAAAACTTAATAAGGTACCAAAGAATGGTATTTTTTTTTTTTTTCTCACTTCCATGCCCAAGAGATGCATTGTTAATGTCCTGTCATCCTTGAGAGGCATACTTGAGTTCCATAGGAGCTCTTTGGCCAAATTCCTGAAGGACTGAATTGTTATTTCTTTTTTTCCTTAAGAGATTTCATTTGTGACACCTCAGTTTATATGAGAAAATGCAAGTAAATGACATTTGACGATCGTTTGTATTTTAAAAATGTACTGGAAGTATGAATGGTGTATAAGAAAGAGTGTGGCTTTAGAGTCAGATATTAGAAACCCTGCATCACCACTATTATGGGATCCTGGGCAAATATAACTATAATCCTGGACCATCTATGAAGTGGGAAGGATTTTTTTTTTTTAAAGATTTTATTTATTTGACAGAGCACAAGCAGAGGGGGAGAGAGGGAGAAGCAGGCTCCCTGCTGAGCAAGGAGCCCGATGTGGGACTCGATCCCAGGACCTTGGGATCATGACCCGGGCCGAAGGCAGCCACTTAACTGACTGAGCCACCCAGGCATCCCAGAAGTGGGAAGGATTCTATACAGTTCACAAGTTTGGGAAAATTCTGTGAGATGGTTGAATCCGAAATGACCAGGTGGAATGTCTGGCACATTAATCGGTGCTCAGTAAATATCAGCTGCTTCTTATTTGATAGTAAAACAGTATTTTAAAGAATCCTGTTAAGAATCCTTTAGTAAATTATCCCCAGTTTATCTTTCGTGTACAAATTAATCTTTTATTTGCTTACAGTGTGGTACTTCTGCATGGCATAGAAAATGACCCTCTTACCTGCTTAAAACAAGATAATAATAATGTAACTGAATGAAGTGAGGAAACAGATACTGGGCAGAGTTTTCATTCTTTACAGAAATAAAGTGGCCATTAAAATATGGGCAGAGTTTTCATTCTTCAGAGAAATCAAGAAGTCATTAAAACTGCTTCATTTAAGACCTGCTTGTAAAGTGGAAATAGAGTAGAGAGAGGACAGGAAACATTCTGGGAAAAGAAACTTCTGAGTCCCTTTCTCAGTAACGCACACCTTGTGCCTGCCCAGCCAGCATTTTTATGAGCACAGTCTTATTTCCGAAAGCAATCAGAGTAGCCTTGAGGAGGAAATTGACCTAAACTCACAGTGATAGATTGGTTTCTTCCATTAAACCTATACTGTATGTGCCTTTCTTGATGTTAAAACATATTCGTTGGAAAAAAACCAGCCCAAATAGTGAAAATAGGCCTTGAGGATGCATTTTCTAAACACATATCTTCCCATGTTCATGGGAAAACTGGCACTAAATATACTCATTTATTTTTATTGAGGAAACTCATAATGAAAATATTTTAGTTACTTAGTAATTTTATCTTCTGTTTTGAACTTCATACCTTATATCCCGTTATTACAGGTAAGCACTTAAAAGACGTGGCCCAATTTCAGAGTACATTTAAAATTCAGAGAACATTTCAGGAATTTTTTTTTCCCATATGCTCATTGTAATTTATTTTTTTATAGTTTATGGTTTAGCTAGTAGAATGGATATCGTATTATATGCAAATGATGAATCACTGAACTCTGCCTCTGAAACTAATAATACAATATATGTTAATTAATTGAATTTAAGTAAAATAAAATTTAAAAAAAGGTATATCATATTGGCAAGTGATAATTGAATTTCTTAGAAATAAGTATTTTCTTTCCAAACTGAATATAAAGCCTTTCAGCCTTTTATCCTCATGAGATGACAACCTTAAATATTTAGGCTTGCCTATGATTTTGGCTTCAGAGCTGGAGAGTTACACGGTTTGAAACCTATAAAATCTAGTGCATTTCAGAATATAACTATGACATTATATTCAAAATTCTAACCTCTGAGAAAAGGTAGAAAGCTAAAAAAAAAAAATAAGCAGCAAACATAGTCTTGTTTATCAGAGTTTTCAATAATGTAATTTAGAATATTGTCAGATATGAGAGTGTATATAATATAGTGAAAATGCTTTGAAATCTCAGTGGTTTAAAAAGTAGAATATACCATTATTGATTTAATATATACTCATGATTTTCTTAAAGCTTATAGTAAAGTAGAGATGCATAAAGATGAGTGAAGTTATTTTAAGTCACAAACTTTCTAATCCTGGGATTTCTCCTTCTGTTTTTCTTCTTTGGTGCTTAATTGTCCATTATACAAGAAAAACATACTTTTTCATATGATTTTATTTCTATAGGATAAAAGGGAAATTGAAGCTTCTCTGACCCTTGGATTGACCATGCGGGGAATACAGATTTTTCAGGTTAGTAAACGAGAAATAAGTGTCAAATGGTATCTACTATGTCTTAACATTGGCATTGCACCTGCCTGGTCCTTTGATAGGTTCACTGGTTCATTTCTGGCCATTGATTGATCATTACTTCATATTTGTCCAGTACAGATGTGAATGATGTAGGATAGATGAAGCAATACAGTCCAAACCTCAACAGTAGTAAGTCCTCCAGAACAGAAAATAATAAGCCAAAGATTGGCCCAGGTGCATCACTAATAGATCCTTAATATCCAGACATTCTTCTTTGTGGGTATTAATTTTATTTTTTTTTTAAGATTTTATTTATTTATTTGACAGAGAGAGACACAGTGAGAGAGGGAACACAAGCAGGGGGAGTGGGAGAGGGAGAAGCAGGCTTCCCGCGGAGCAGGGAGCCCAATGCGGGGCTCGATCCCAGGACCCTGGGATCATGACCTGAGCTGAAGGCAGACGCTTAACGACTGAGCCACCCAAGTGCCCCATGTGGGTATTAATTTTAAATATTCTCTTTTATCCTCTGGAGCATTATAACTGTGCAAAGAAAAAAATGATATTTTAATACAGTGCCAGACCAGACATTTTAATTTCCATTACACTTTTCTGATAAAGTCTGTCCCTTGAATAAGTAATAACTGTCACACTTTTGCAGGCGGGATAGTATTATCCTACAGCCATCAACAGGGGAGAGAGAATGCCTCTTTCTGTGAGACCAAGGAGAATATAAGGATCTCTTATCTTTGGTTTAGGCAGATATCCAGTTATGAAAGTCTAAATGCCTTTTCTCATCTCTTGAATGCCTGAGTCTTGGACTTTTTATTTAAATTTAGGGATAGGCTCAAAGGGAAAAGATTACCTTGAAAGACCAGTTAATGCAGTCACTCAGGAACCCAGAGCTACAGTTTGGTATCACTAATCTTTTAATTACTGTCTGAACATCTCCAAAGAGAGTTGAGGACCCCTTTCAGATTTTAATTACCACATTTTAGTTTTCCAGGAGAGAAGTTACAGCCATTGTAGAGTGTCTGGCATTTTCCTCCATAACTCTGTATGCCTTATAACTTTTTCCACAGAATTTAGATGAAGAGAAACAGTTACTTTATGATTTCCCCTGGACAAATGTTGGAAAGTTGGTGTTTGTGGTAAGTTTAAAATAAATGACTAAAGAAAAATAGCGCAGTTGTTTGTTTTGTGGATTTTTGTTGTTCCCTCTTTTGTTTTGTTTTTAAAAATATTGTCCCAGGCACAAAAGTTGGTATTTTTTTTAAGAAGTTGACAAAGAAGACAACTAGCTTTCTTATATTCTTATTATATGTGTTCTAATCCTTGCCACTCATCAGTAGTGAACCTAAAATTAAAGAATCTTATAGCAAAAAAGATTACTAATTTTAATTTGTGGGTCTGGGCCCCACTGCACTATCCTACGTTACTCTAGTTGCAGAAGAAATGTAAGTGGGGGGATGTGTAAGATGAGTTTATCAAACAGAATTATTTTTAAAAGCAAAGGGATCAGAAAACAGCCATAATCACAGGATAAATTATTCGTAGCATGGGGCTTGGCCAGTTCTTTTGGAAGTTACTTCTTTTGAGCAGAGAATAAAGACTGATATAACAAGATGTTTCTATTAGTATCTAACTCTTTGAAACTCATCATTATAAAGAAAGGTCTGTAGTTCTTAATAGGAAAAATGCTGTTATTTTTAGAATATTGAGAATAGTATCTTTTTTTTATTGAAAGAGCAAATTCATGATTTTTCCCAGCTGTTTCTCTACCTTGCCAGCTATATCTGGGTTTTGGTAGGGTTCAAAAAATTACAGTTAATAATATGTATATCTAGTGGTCATTAAAATCCATATTTTTTTCTTTGTTCAGAAATTGTTGGAAAACATGCACAAAGAAAGGAGGAAAATAAGGATTTGTACACATGTGCCTCTCTCCCATAAGGAAGATGACCCATATAAATAAAGGGCTGTATTGCCAAACAGCATTTGGGCACTGACTCCACACTGCCCTGTGAAGTCAAAAGACCTGTTCCTGACTTTACAGTATTTTAATTACTTGGGCACAGTTCAATCTGATTCCACTTTACTGATACATTGAATGGGGCCTGACCTGCCACCTCTTCACTTGTTCTCTCTCATCCAGGCCCTTTGTGAAAGAATCTGAGTGATATGAAAATGAGCAAATTATTACCCCACTTGTCCCTGTCGTGTCCCAAATTGAATAGTAATAAAATGCATTTATGGAATTCAGTGTTTTCGGGGTCCTGGACTCAGTGGTTCCTGAATTGAGTTGTGCATCAGCCTCATCTGAGGAGCTTAGGATAAACATTTCTGAGCCTCATCGTCCTCCCCTAAGAGATTTTTGATTCGGTGGGTGTGGGTTGGGGACCAGGCATCTATTCTGATGAATTTCCCGGATGATTCTTCTCATGGCCAGCCCAGTCCTGCCCAAGTTCTAGGACCTTGAGCAAGTTACTTAACCTGTGTGCCTTGGTTTCTTTGTTCCCAACTGGGGATAATTGGTCCTCCCCCATAGGCTTATTGTGAGGATTAAATGAGTTAATACCTGGCGAGTGCTCATTAAGTGGCAGTTCTTACCGTCCTGGCATTGGGATCCACTGGTGGTTCCTTTAAAATGAAAAGTCGAAGGGTGAGAACTCCATCCCCAACTGATATACACAAAGCCGTATTGTTTTGTATTGACTTTAAGTGTGTAGTTAGAAGATGCCTCCCTCTTTGTTTTACTTCCCCCTCTAGCTGAGAATTATTATGTCTGGAATATTCCTTTTTTTTTTTTTTTTAAAGATTTTATTTATTTATTTTGAGAGAGAGAGAGAGAGAGAATGAGAGAGAGCACGAGAGGGAAGAGGGTCAGAGGGAGAAGCAGACTCCCCGCTGAGCAGGGAGCCCGATGCGGGACCCGATCCCGGGACTCCAGGATCATGACCTGAGCCGAAGGCAGTCGCTTAACCAACTGAGCCACCCAGGCGCCCTGGAATATTCCTTTTGCAGTCCTGCTGCCATATTCATTAATAGGAGAGGTGAAGGAATTTATACTATCCCATAACTATAAGAAACTTTGCCAAACTCTCACCCTCAACTTATATTAAAGAACTTTATGTTAATGATCCCAGGCTTAAAGAATGAGATTCCTTATATCTCCACTGATAGAGATAATTTTATCTCTTCCTTTCTCGTCCCTCCAACTGTCCCTCTAGCTTCCAGCTCCCTCTTTTTTTTTTTTTTTTTTTTTTTTTTCACTGTATTCCCCTCGTGGGGCTTGAACTCACCATCCTGAGATCAAGAGTTGCATACTCTTACTGACTGAGTCAGCCAGGTACTCCCCCCCCCACCCCACCCCACCCCACCCATCCTCCCTCTTTGATCCAGCTAAAGAAGTTTTTCCATTTCTTTTCTTAACCCTAAATAGGAATTTGTAGTGTTTTCTATCAAAACTCCTTATTTCCTCCCCAGAGTTTATCACAAGCAATAGTTATTTTATGTGTTTATGTACCATCTCTCCCACCAGAATATCTCTCTGTGAAGATAGGGACCTTCTCTGTCCTAGTCACTCTCATTTTCTCAGTGACCAGCACAGTGTTTGGTACATAGTGTTTAACAAATATTTGAATGCATTATGCTTCTAGAATCTGTCATCTTGTTTGCTGAATTTGGGTGTTGGAATTGCATTTGAAGATGCTTTCATGATGGACCCTTCTCTTCTCTATTGTGTAAATGGCCCCACTAGCCAGAGAAACCGAAGATACTCCTCGACTGTCATACCCAGTCATTGTTTACCAGAAGACCCTGGCTAGACACTTCCCTGAATTTTTGGTAAACCTTGTCCCGTGACATTTTTGAATGGAAAAACAATTTATCTCTCAGTGAATTTTGAATGGAGCTTTCTACATCTAGTTCTGAGCCTGTAGTTTTCCTTACTAAAAAGACAGTGAAGGGGACCTTGGCTGATGGAGAGACTTCTCTTCCCAAATCCGACTTGTGCTTTCGCTCCACAGGGTAAGAAATTTGAGATTTTGCCAGATGGCTTGCCCTCGGCCAGGAAGCTCATCTACTATACAGGGTGCCCCATGCGCTCCCGACACCTCCTGCAGCTCCTCAGCAACAGCCACCGTCTCTACATGAATCTGCAGCCTGTGCTGCGCCACATCCGGAAGCTGGAGGAAAACGAAGGTATGGCGCAGCCTGGGGGGCAGGGGCGCAAATGATGCCTTTGCCGCCTGTGGCCCCTTACTCTTGAGAGCCCTGAAGAAGAGGCCCTGAGGGTTGGGCCTCTCCAGATTCAGAACAGCGTTCCTGTTCACATTTCATCACTGTCCTGGAAGACCAGGGTTAGCCTTGAGGCCCACCAGCCTTAGCACCTTTCCAGAATACCTGAGGTTATCCCTGTCATTTAGCTATCCCTGAGTACAGTCTCTTTAAAGTTTCCCCACACTTGCCTTGAAGACCCTTACAGAAAGCCACCACATGAAGGTGCACGGCCAAGGTTTATCTGCGACTCAGAGCACCTTGGAATCTGGAATTTTTTTCCAGTGCAATTATTCCTTAGATTAGAGTGACAGTAAAGGTGGGTGACAGAAATGTCTCCAGTCTCTCTTACAGACTGCCAGGAGGCCCCCAAGTCGAGGTGAGCAGAATGACAAAGGAGAAAGAAGTTTTCACTCGAGGATTTTATAAGCCAGTCCTATGAGGGCTTTGCTGAGACACAGAAAAGAGCAATCCATTTGGGGCCCCTGAAAAGGGGGACGAGTCATGGTAAGGAAGAGGAAGGCAGCAGACTTCAGCTCTGTAATATTAACCTGACAGCCCTTTATCTTGAGCTGTGGCACCCCAGGGTGACTCCATTTAACACAATCCAGCTTCTAATCCCCCCAAATGCTACTTTGCATATTTGCCTATTTTAATGCCTTCACTTTGTTTTGCAAATTCACGTTGTAGTAATTCTTATAATTCAGTTAGATTAGGTTAGGATATCTGCATGAACATTTGGATGCAGATTCATATCTTGGGTCCATGTCTGAAACAAATATTGACCTCTCAGACCCCACCTTTCCCACAGAAACCAGGCAAATACCTGTCCTCTTAACAAAAAACCTTACAGAGGTTTGCACATCTGATTGATTTCTCTCAAAAGCTATCTCTAACTGAGACACAGTTTGGAGATGCCATTGCATTTTAAGCAGCCATCAGAACATGAATCATCCCCCACTGTCTGCCACCAAACTGCTTCTGTCTTTGGAGAGAATTGGCATAACTGCCAGGTGTATTGGCTTCCTCTGCTGCCACACAGCCAGTTCCTCCCCACGGTGACTCATCAGTAGAACAGATACATCTCTCCAATGCTGACATGAATATCAGGAGGAATGAAGATGGGACAGAAGCACCAAGGAAACTTGTAAGAATAGGTGACCTCAGTATAGAGCCCATCATTTTTGCCAAATTGGCCACATTCCTAAGTGGCCAGCTTATAGGGCCTTGAGAAGTTTATTCCATGACCTTTGCCATCAGCATTTTAGTAAATTCTTATTTAGATGACCTTAAGGGGAGCGCTTTAGAGCCTGAGAGAATTCATGAACTTCCCTTACAGGTTCTAAGGTAAAATTACAAGGAATTTTCAGTTCTTCGAGGGCAGGGTTTTGTCTCTTACCATACACAGTACTACATGCATATTTGGGGGCTTACATGAGGAGGGCAATGAAGGAGTGATAAAGGTGTAAATTGGATTTTTTATTTGGATAAATGTAGATAGATTTGAGGGGACATCTCTCTTTTTCTTCTAAAGAAAACATACTTAGTTTCTTCTACTTAGAGATTCTTCTAGGTCTAAAGAAAACCTGAACTAAGTTTTTCTGGGCCAGCCTTGACCTGACTCCATTTATCTCATCCACACTTAAGGGCTTCATTTTTACAAGAAAACTCTTTTCCCAGTGTTCGTTTAGCAAAACAAACAAACAAAAAACCCAGCACAAAAAGAGACTGTATTTTCCTTTAATTTAGAGTCACCTTGTCTGAAATACTCTTTTAGCATTTTATAGTAGAAAATGATCACAAGAATTCTTCCATAGCATTAAAAGCTTTTGTCATGAGAAAGATTTTTTTAACCCAACTTGATTCAGCAGTTGGAGCTTATTCTTAGGTCTTATATCAAGAGGTCACACTGACTGCATTCTGTTCCAAAATCATATATAAAAAGCCTTGTGGTCTCTGGGCTTCTACAACAAAGGGAGTACAAGGAACACGAACATATCGATGATTTGTGCTGTTGACACCACTGATTACTAGGGAGGCGTGAGGGGTTCATTTTGAAGGTCTTAGAATAAATTTCAGAATTACGCAAACATTTCCTTCAGTTTGTAACAGAGGAGTGTGACACTTCTTAACTGTTTGCACTGGGTCTAAGTGATTCAGCCCTAAGAAGGGAACACTGGCCAGCCACATAGAACACCGAGGCTGCTCTGACACGTTGAGAGGAAGTAGACTTAGGCTAGGCTTCTATGAGGTAGAGAATAGGTTGGTGAGTGCTTATCTTCTGGTATACTAATAAATAGAGAGTAACTCTGATTGACTCTGAACCTCTGGGAAGTGTTGGGAGTAAAAGGGCTATTTGTAAAAAGGTAGAAAAGCTTTTAAGTTATTAGATCCATAATTCCCAATTGTCTTAGAATTTCCAGCACCCTAAAGAATTTTTTAGAAAACTATTTTCTCTTTGCTTTCCACCTTCCAAGTGCCCCATGGCTATTATTTTGAAACTACCGTGAATAGAAATTGTATGAGAATTTTGCAAACCCCTTTAGCTCTCCATCTTCATCTCAGCCACTGTAGCCTTCAGAAAATAGGAATCTTTAGAACCCAGGCTCACTCGGAAAGATGGATTGTAGATGATGCACGTGAGACTTGTCTCAGATGTGTGTGTGCTGGGCTGTGGTATCCAACCCCAGTCTGCTTTCCGTGTGGGCTATGCATACTCTCTGCTGTGGTGCAGCCTGATTCCTTAAAATTGATAGGAATGGCCGGGGCGCAAAAATGTACATTGCTTCCTGGAAAGCACATCTCTTTCTGCTGATGCTCCTTCCCTCTCTAGGGAGCCCGTGGTGATTATCCTTCAGAGTTGGATTTAGATATCAGGAGTGCAAGTGTTTTCACTTACCCAAGAAACAAGACAATTAAATCCATCAGTAGGCCCCCGAGAACCCAATTAGTCTACAAGTTAGCAGTTTCTGAAATAATATCAATTTAACCTTCCCCAAGTGCATTCTCCATCTTTAACATTGTTCTAATGTGTTATTTCTCATCAGTGTTAAGAAAACAAAGAATCTGAACTACTTCTCTCTGTTTTAAAATTTGGACCTGTAACGCAAAGGTATTATTGTATACCTGCAACTCAGTTGTGATTGGTGCTTTAATGTAATGGTTAGTTAAGCATTTGATAAAAGGGACTTTCTAATATGTCTTTGTGTTAAAGAATGGCACTGACCTATGAAAGAACAGTTTTATCAGTCAGGGGCCACACAGGTATAAATCACCAAATAGGTATCTATTATCTAAACAGATAATAAAGCCTCAGTAGTTCACCCCAGATGGAGAAAAGGAGTCTTCATTAATGAGAAACCGAATTTTAGAACTCTTTGGAAGAAATTTGCAGAAGAATAGTTCTATTTTAAATTATATTCAACAGTCAGAACTAAACTAATTACAGGCCAAATTGAATAAATAAAATCAATGGCAATTAGTATAATTATATTTCTTAAACAGTCTTCTATAGCAGTGCTTCTGAAATTATTTTAAAATTTCCAAGCCATTGTGGACTGATCTTCGGCATAATGCAAAATCACAACAGTGGCTGGCTTGGCGATGTCCCATCGCTCTAAAAACTTCTAAGTATTTATTCCCACTTACTGAAGCCATGTCACTGCGGACCCATAGCAGTTTGCAGTTTGCAGACAAGAGGTGGCCTGGCGACTCTACACGGAAGAGCACTTTTCTCCAGTTTTGAAGCTTTAAAACTCTTGGAGTAGTTCAAATACTCCCTCCGATCTGTTGTTCTGGCCGACACTCATTTGCAGTCTTCTTGAGTTGAGCTCCTGTTCCAATCCTCACCACCCCCCAGCCCCTAGATTCTGGGTGTGCAGTCCCCTGCTGCTTAGCCAGGTGACTCCCTTCAGCTCCCCGGCCGTCCGCTCTGTGTTGGTTGATTGTAAGGGCGTGCTGTGCTCCTCACCACGCAGAGAAGAAGCAGTACCGGGAGTCTTACATCAGTGACAGCCTGGACCTCGACGTGGACCAGCTGGAAAAGCGGTCCCGGGCCAGCGGGAGCAGCGCGGGCAGCGGGAAGCACAGGCGCCTGTCCCGGCACTCCACCGCCAGCCATAGCAGTTCCCACACCTCGGGCATCGAGGCGGACCCCAAGCCCCGGGACGCGGGCCCGGAGGACAGCTACTCCGGCAGCGCTGTCCACCGCAAGCTGAGAACCTGCAGCTCCATGACCAGCCACGGCAGCTCTCATACCTCCGGAGTGGAGAGCAGCGGCAAGGACCGGCTCGAGGAGGACTCGCAGGATGACGGTAAGCCGCTCACCGGGGCTCCCCCACTCGCAGCACTGCCCCGGCCTCGTATTGTTTTCGCATACTGGTTCTGGAGAATTGATATGTGGGGCGCTGCCAGGAAGTACTAGTAGACGAGAAGAGGGGTCTTGCATCCCCCACCCCGTGATCTGGTGGAGTTGCTTGTGTGGAGAAGAAAGCGTTCCTCTAGTGGTGATCCGTCGCGGCCACAGGCTTGGATGCTGGCGGATTCCGAGGCCTGGCGGTTTCTGTGAAGCAGAGTAGAGGTCAGTCAGCCCTGGGGCGCTCATGTCTGCGTTTCTGATTCCCAGATTAAAGAGGCATCGGTTAGGACAGCAGAGTAGATGCAGTGATAGTGACAGAAATGTCTTTGACTTTTTGCAGGGGAAAAAAATAAAAAAAAAGATTTGAGCCCAGGCCATTGGTTATTTAGTATTTCTTAAATTCCTCCTATGCAACTGGAAGTCTGGGAATATAAGAGAAATTAGCACCTGGCTGCTTAACTCTGTGTTAAGGAGATAAAACGAGACCTCCAGCCAAACTTAGCCTATGTGTGCATCCTTTTTATTATTTTTCTGCCTCGAGTGCTATAGCATTCAGGTTTGGGAAGAAGATACTGACATTATTAAGGACAAATGCAGCACATTTGCTTGGTTTGGTTACTATAGAATTCATGTGGACCTCAAATGAAGTCCCTAAAATGCCTTGTGAGTAGGCAGCAATGGGAAATGGGGAGCTTCGCAAACTACTCATTATGCTCTGGCCTTAGGCAAACAGCTTGTCAGTCTCAGTTTACCCTTTGTCATCTCAGCAAGGTGCTATAGCTCTTTTCCTTTTTTTTTAAATTTTTTTTAGGATTTAATTTATTATGTATTTTAGAGAGCACGTGCGAGTGTGAGCATGTACAAAGGGTGGAGCAGAGCGAGAGGGACAAACAGATTCAGGACTCGCTCTCACAAGCCTGAGATCAGGACCTGAGCAGAAATCAAGAGCCAGACAGTTAACTGACTGAGCCACCCAGGCGCCCCTTTCTCTTTCCCTCTTTCTTAAAGAGTAAAGAATAATTGACAATGAAATCGTAGCAGGAGAAGACATGTAGATAACACAGCGATCCTGTGAAAAAAGAGAACAAATTCATCTAGTTGAGAATTGTCCCTAGAGTTTCCTATTGTAGATTCTCATTAGCAGATATGTTTTAGAATATGGATAATCACATAGCCTCCCTCAAAGTATGGCTATGAATTCTGGTGCCCATTTTCCTTCATATCCCCAAATGTCTTTTCCTTCTTCTGTGTCAGAAATAGAGATGCTGGTCGATGACCCCAGGGACCTGGAGCAGATGAATGAAGAGTCTCTGGAAGTCAGCCCAGACATGTGCATCTATATCACTGAGGACATGCTCATGTCACGGAAGCTGAATGGACACTCTGGTGAGCTCTTACGGGAAGTTCTTCTTAAGTAGTGGACTGTCCCAGGCTGAGAAGCAGGTGCCTCAGAAAATAGAAGGGTTGGGTAGGGCTCTAGGTCTGACAGGACTGGAGTCAGAACCTTTCCAAGTCAGCACCATAGACTGCAGGTTTGAGTATCTCCTGAGGAAGAAAGGGAAAGGAAGGGGAAGAAGCACCTCGGATTGGGAATTAGCATCCTCTACCCCAAGTGCTGGGCAAAGTGGTAAAATATAGTTTTCTCTTGTTGATTTGTTTTGCTGTTTTAAACGATAATCAGAGAATCCTATGATACATCCAGAAGGGGTCTCAGAGACCTTTTTACAGATGAGAAATCCTGTAGGTTAGGGGGACAAATGCTATGTGTCTAGAAATAGAAGTCAGGTCTCCAGGTTTGTTTAGTGTTGTTTTCCCCACTATATCATACTAAGTGTAGGAGTCTGGAGAAAAAAGGTGTCAAAAAAGTTTGACATAAAAAGACATTTTTACTAAATCCCATATTCAATTAACTCTATTAGAAAACATGCATTCACTGGAACCCTAGTAAAAGGTTATATAATATGTAATATCTCTTTCTACCAAATAAAAGATGTTACCCTAAAAAAAAAAAAAAACAAACAGCACTATGGGTTTTGTTTTTAAGCCTCAGTCACTCCTAACGGCTCTTGTCACATTTCATGACTTGGTCTCTGTTCTGTACAAAAACACGCGTTAGGAATCAGCAGTGTGGACATGGCGCAGGTGGTTATTGTTCAGCCATGTTGAGCTTTGAGTGAAAGACCCTGTTTACAGCTGGGGTGACCTGTGATTGCTCTGTCAAGACCCACGGTCCCCGATAGTGAGCGTCACCCCTGCAACAGGTGCTGGGAATCAGAGATGAACAAGGCCAGCACACATGGTCCCCTCATCCTGGCATTTAATCTGTAATTTCACTTGCTGACCTAGCAGAACCATGGCCTCCAGATGCTCCGCCAGGAGCCGACCTGCCAGTGGTTACAGAGATTCTTCTGCCGAACCAACACAGATTCGTCAGGCTGCTTGCTCTGGTCATGCTTAGAGTTCTCATACCAAACTTGGCCCCTTTTGTTTTTTGCCCATTTGCTTTATTACATAGACATTTTTCCTTATAAATACATTTTAATGTATATTAAATATAAACGTACAATTATATGCACATTATAGGTGCATGGATGTCATGCTCTCAATGCGTGCATGTGTATTTTTGTGGAAAGAAAATGGTATAAACAATACACACCAAAGTGTCTATGGGAAGAGGAGGTGTAAGGGAAGCAGACTTTTGCTTTTTATTTATATATTTCTACGTTTAATTTTTATGATAAGATTTTGTAATTTTGAATAAAGTATAAATAAGGTAGTGGTTTAAAAGGTTTATATACAAAAAATACTTCTTGAGATGTTATTTATAATAGCAGAGAAAAGGAAAAAGAACTTAAACAGTTAACAATGAAAAGTTGTATTCTGTCCATATATGGAATATTGTACGGCCATTAAGTAATGAGATTTTCAAAAGATGTTTAATAATATGAAAAAGATAGGCAGGAAAAACACAAATTGTGTCAAGTGTAGGATCTCAAATTATAAAAACATATATATGTATATGGAAAATACATAAAAATATTAATAGCCTTTTCTCTGGATGATGGGGTTATAGATGATCTTATTTTCTTTCTTACATCATCCTACTTTTCCAAATTCTTTACAATTTGAGCATCTAAACATTGTTTTTTAAAAATGTGGAGCTGAGATTGAGTAGTGATAAAAGTTTGGTAGGTGTCGGTTTAGTATTCTGACCACCAGACTTGATGCTGATTTATCTAATGCAGAGTCTGGGTTTGGGAGCAGATTATTTACAGGTGTACTGGCCAAGAGCACAATTACCAGGAAATCCAGAAGGACCCATCCCAGGTCCTAGTGCACTAGTCCACATCTTTCTGTGAGGATTTGTTAAGAGTTTAATAAAGCTTTTTAAAACATAAGGATTTTCTTTTTTTTTTTTTTTTTAAGATTTTATTTATTTATTCATGAGAGACAGAGGCAGAGGGAGAAGCAGGCTCCCAAGGAGCAGGGAGCCCGATGCGGGGCTCGATCCCAGGACCCTGGGATCATGACCTGAGCCGAAGGCAGACGCTTAACCATCTGAGCCACCCAGGCGCCCAAAATATAAGGATATTCTAGAGAAAGACCCCCTACTAAAGCAGTCTGTACCACCCCCAAAACATAAATATCCACCTGAGAGTTTTTAAACTGTCTACATGTAAACCAAGAATGTCTTCCTTTTGTGTTTCAGTTGAATTAATTATCAAACACTTAATATATGCAAGGCCTATATTAGTCACTTGAATCATGAGTCATTTCTAAAGAGTTAAGAGATAGAATACGGAAGGCCATTTCTGAGGTTATTAGCAGTAGCTAAATAAAAATCCCATTACTCAGGGTTCTTTTTTTATAAGGTGAGAACATACTTTACCTGAGAAGCCATTTGGCCTTGAGGCTCTGGGGTTTGACCGATGTGCTTCATCTGCCTGCAAGAAAAATGTCAGTGGTCATCTCCAGAACTTGTGTCTCCAGTTCTTGTTAGTGGTTTTATCGCTGGAAACATCGGTTTCTGGTGCTTCACTCACGTGTCACAGATGCAGAGGGAGGTTTCAGCCCTGGATTTCTGTTGCCAAAGTATTAGCGGATTGCCCCTGAGCACTGGGGCGATTAGGGGCCCTGTTGCTCTCAGAGGTCCAGAACCGAATGTTCAGGGCGACCTCCCATTTGTGGCCTCTCCCCGGTAGGATCTGCTGCAGGAGGCGAGTGCCACAGGGCCCCTGTCAGCCCGAGGTGTTCCTGTGAGCTGAGTGTGTCCCACAGGCAGGCCCGACACCTTGCCCTTGCCATGCATTTGCTCTTCAGTCATCCTTAAACTCTGTGGGATGAATGCTGCTTTCAGCCCCACTTTATAGGAGGAGACTTAAGACACAGGGAGGCACAGTCACTGGCCAGCAGACACAGCTAATTACTCGTCTGGGCCCAGTTGCATCCCAGATCCGTGTGACTCCGGAGGTCAGAGCCCCCCAGTAAACCACCGCACATCTAAGGGCAAGCGAACGTAGAAGGCCGTGTCATGGTTCAGCTGGGATTAAGTTCAGACTTTGTGCTCTGTGGAACGTGGGGAAACTTGAGGGGATAAACTGCTTTACACTTACAGTCTTTCTTTTTGTTACTTCATAAATAGCTTAATGAGAAGTTGTCGTTTAGAAAAATCAGACTCTAAACTCCTTCCTGTCCTCTCACCCCACATTTACTCCTCTCCCTCTCCTCCCTATTTACTGTAAGACCAGAGACAGAATGTGTACCATCCTGGCTGTCCACCACGGAAGACTAACAGATTTTTCAGTAATGGTTAATATTTGATGTCTCAATCTTGGTGGTCGTATTTGTCAGATATGTGGCCAGAGGTATGACTAATAGGAAATCTTCTCTGTTTTTTCTTCTTCTTCTTCTATGTTTTACTTTAGGGTTGATTGTGAAAGAAATCGGTTCTTCTAGTTCCAGCTCCTCAGAAACCGTTGTCAAGCTTCGTGGCCAGAGCACTGATTCTCTTCCGCAGGTACAGAAGGGATTGGAAAATTTAAATTGGGTACTGAAGCTATAGAAAATTAAATAGAACTTATAGTTATATTTATATAAATGAGCAAAAAATTAAAAAAACCCTAAGGAAATGATTCTTACTAGGGACATTCCAGTTTTGTTCTGAATTTATGTCCCATTTTATTTGCTGGTTGCATTCATCTTTAAGTTGATTTCTATTTGGATAAATTGTATACTTTGTTTAACACTTTTTATAGCTGGGAAGCCTCTAGACCTCAAACTTCAGGTTAACTGTGTGTGTGTGTGTGTGTGTGTGTGTGTGTGTGTGTGTATTTATTGACCTCAACAACTGGGAGGATAATTTTCTCGTCAGGTGTGTCATGGCAGAAATGTTTCCACACTCTGATCTTTCCATTCAGATTGAATTTTCTAAGCATGCTGAGTGAGGCTGTTTGATAACCTGTGATCGCTGGCTAGACTATTAAAATATCAAAAGATAAAACACTCTGAAACTCATGGTTGTAGCATCTGGATTTATTCTGCAACTGATTCTCACCTCTGTTTCCTGAGCATTCTCTTGCTCTCTCCTTTTATGCCTCTCTCTTGGAACGTCTCTGTCTTTTTTGTTTTTTGTCTTCTGTGTGTGCTTCTCTCCTCCCTTTTCCCTGTCTCTCTCATTTAAGTAGCCTTAATGTGCACCTGATGTTTTATTAAATATTTTTTTGAGTGCTCCAATGAGTCATTGCTAAAGCAGTATGTGTAGCATGATGATTACGAGCTCCAGGGTCATACTGCTTGGGTTTGCCCCCCCACCCCCGGCGGTGTTAGGTCTGACAGTACAGAAATGTCCGTGGCGCACGGCTCAGGATCAGGTTCCACAGCGGCAAGGCAGGAAGCACCGTTGTATGCCTGCCGCGTGGATTTGCGGTGAGGACCTAGTGCATTCTGTGTGGGAGACCCCGGTGGCCCCCCCGGGAGCCTGCCTGAGTACAGGCGATCAGCATCTTCAGGGAGTGCTCAGATGGGTTACTTCCTAATAAAATGTTTTTGGGCTCAGACCCTGTTCTCTCCTCCTGGCACTTTTGCCTTTAGCAACACTCGATCACTTAACTCTAACAAGGGTTGGCTTTTGTGGTGTTCAGCAGCACAAGCTGAGAGGGTCATGCCTTGTTTCCTTAAATCACCCATTAAGTATCTTTCATTCATGTAATTGTCTGAGCCACTTTTTAACCTATTTATATTTTCAGCCAGTAGCACTTCTTGGGATAATGAGTTCTAGAAGTCTGCTGCCTGCTGTGTGAAGTATTTGGCAGAATACCACTTAGAGTGTTCGGGAGCTGCCTCTTGCCTCCCAGCCTTTTCTGTACTTTGTATTATTTTTCGATCCAAGAATTGTAGCTTTTTAAAAAAACAATTCTTCAGATTGTGTTTCTTGAATAATAATTGGTTCGTTTCCCCACTTATTAAAATAATCACAGACCTCAGCATGAGAGTGTTACCATGCTAAATTGTCATATTCTAGTGGGAAAAAAAAAATTGGGCCCTATCTTTACCTATCCAGCCCTCTTTTAAAACTGTTTCTTGACAGTTGGGGTTCCTGATGTATTCACTTCCTTTGCCTTAGATTATTCATCTGTAAAATGGGGAGAATAATGGCACTGGCCTCGTAGGGCTGACTGGAAGATTGAACGGTCAGGGCCTGCACGTAAGGGTTCAGTGAATGTTCGCCGCTGTTACTGGTGGTGGTGGTGACATTTTACCCCCAGGCCCTCAGGAGCCCAGAAACCTCAGATCGGAAATCACTTTCCAACATACAAAGATTCCATAACCTTCTGTGATTTTGCAGCCTCTCTCTTAACAAGGGCAAATACTGCTAACCTTTCACTTTGGTCTGTACTCTTAAGGTTGTTTTATGTTTTACCCTTCCCTTATTTTGCAGACTATATGTCGGAAACCAAAGACCTCCACCGATCGACACAGCTTGAGCCTTGATGACATCAGACTTTACCAGAAAGACTTCTTGCGCATTGCGGGTCTATGTCAAGACACTGCTCAGAGCTACACTTTTGGGTGTGGCCACGAACTGGATGAGGAGGGCCTCTACTGCAACAGCTGCTTGGCTCAGCAGTGTGTCAACATCCAAGATGCTTTTCCAGTCAAAAGAACCAGCAAGTACTTTTCTCTGGATCTCACTCACGATGAAGTTCCAGAGTTTGTTGTGTAAAGTACGTCTGCGCCCAGCTAGCTCTACATAGCCCTACAGGCAGCCTGCTGTTGGCTGGAGGCTGGAAAGCTATGGTTCATTCTTTAATTATTGTGCCATATTCCCTTGACCCCAGAACATAGCTCTTTCTTGATGATAACTTGCGATGGAAATAAAAGCCTTGGGACAATTGCACTTTAAGTATTACACAGAGATAAAAGAACTGCGGAGAATGTACAGCAAGACACGTGCCCGGAAGTTCATGATCCTTTGGAAGGAAATGTGCTTTACTGGTTACCAAACCTTCAAATATTGAATTGTGGTGTGTTTGTTCCTTGTTTTGTTTTTTTCGTTTGATTACATGACATCACATTTTTTTTATCATGTGAAAGATGTTGTTAGGTTTATTTGTTTGCTTGTAATTTTTTTGTTGTTGTTGTTACTCCCTCACGCACGTGGTTTGAGGGAGGAGAGAAGAGTCTCTCCTTTTAACGGAGAGACCGGTGCCCACTACATAGCCATTGCTGCCTCACTGGGGCTGTCCCAAAGTGAACACTAATGAAGTGGTCAAAATCCTGTAGCTCTAGCAAGCCAAAGATACGGACATGCCAGAAGCGCAGCCCAGGTCCAGAAAACGTGAGTGAAGCAATAACCAGAAGACTCTGTGCTACGATGCCTTTTGACTCCTTCACGCCCAGTCAGTACCATGTCCTCTTCCTGCTCGCCCGAAGGCTCTAGGACCCTGGGGAGTGTCTCATCCGAGTAACGGATCAGTGGTGTTCATGTCATCCTGCGTTTTGTGGCGTTTGCAAAACCAGTTTCTGTTAAAACTGTGGAAATGTCTTAGAAAATGTTTGTGCTTGGTGTTTTGTTTTAATCAAGAACCAATTACGGTAATGCTAGTTTCTGCTTAACCAAAATACCCTTACTGTACGTGTATGTTATACATATATAAATACCCAAGATTGCGTGTGTTTATATGGGTTTAAAGCTTACTAACTCTTCATCTTGGCTCCCATGACTGTTTTTGTGTATGTGGTCTTTCTTGTTGAATATGGAAGATGTGTCACTGAATGAATGATACCTACAGACAATCAGTTAATATATGTAGAGTTAAGAATGACTGTTTTCTCGTGGGCCTTTTGCCGTGATTCTCAACCCTGGTTGCTTTAAAAACAGTAACCATGTCTGGGTCCCACTTTAGGCCAATAAACTCAAGCCTGTTGCAGTGAGGTCCAGGTGGACCTGCCTTTTCCTTTAAAGCTCCGAATGGAGCTAATATGAAACAGGTTTTAAAACCACAGCTCCAGAGGGTGTCTTTCTGTTAATTTCGAAGTTGAAAGTGTACAGAAAATGTTAGCGTTTGAGAGAAGGCCATTTTTAAGACAGTTACTGCCACTGCTGTTAGGATATAGAATGAAAGCACGTCAGGAGAGTGAATCTATTAACCTTTAGATGTACAGTAACAATGTTGTTCGCACTTCAGGAGAGAACTTTAGCACAATGTCTTTCTAGGAGATGTTTGTAATGATTTCATATTTTATAACATTTGTTTACCATATTTTGATATACCATTTTTTCTATCTGCCAGGTTTTCTTAAAAAAAACTATATATTATTTTCTAAAGAAACAGTCATATTTTTATACAAAATTCAGTTTTCAGGTCACAAAGAAATAGATTTCGGGTACAGCAGAACATGCGGTGTTCCCCGTGGGTGGGAGTTGGTGTGATAAACGCATGGAGAACACGGACCCGCCCCGCCTGTGCCGCCATTGCACGCCCGCGTGCGCGTGGGCACCCGCAGGGCAGTTTGTGCACTCCAGGCCGGTCAGATCAGTTTCACCCGACACTGGTAAAGGAACAAAAGTTCTGTAGAGTTCTGTAGTCATGAAATTATTTTGCTTTTATCAAAAGTTCTAAAAGAACCAAAGTTTCAGATACCAGAATGTACAAAAGTGTCTCAGTCTTCTGTACGAAAGGGTAGAAGGATCAGCCAATGACTGCTTCTCTCACAAGTAAGTCGTTAAATAATCCACCATTTCGTATGGATCCTTCAGAGACGAATCCTGGGAGGTTTAACTGTAAAGAGCCCAGATCATAATGTGGTGCATTTCCTTAGCTCTTAGTGTTTCTTGCAAACATCAAGACAAAAGCATATTTAATTAAGTATGTAGTGCTTTATTTTCTCTGTACTTCAACCAGAATCAGGTCTTCAGGGTTTTGCCAGCATTGTTGGTGGTTTTGCACACCCTCTTTCTAATTGGATTTATGAATGTCTTGTAGGTTTTCAAAAATGAAACATGCTGAGGAACATTTTTGCTTTGTGATCCAGTTTGCAGCAGAATTATATATATGTATATGAAAATCCATTTTGGTTATCGACATTTTGTATTTGGAAATTGTTTTAAACAATAAAAAAGGAAAAGAAACGTATGAAGCTGTAATTTATTCTGCATTTGTTAATATCATTGCTAGTCGGTATACCCGTTTGGTATATATGGCCTCTCTACATCTACACTTGTATTTGCAACAATGAGCTTTATATCGACATAAACTGTAAATAATCCTTTCTGTGAAAGGATCATCATATCAGGATGATACCAAAAGTGTGTAAAAGAAAACTGCATTATTTTGTAATGATTTCTTACAGGCATTTCATGGTAAGATTAACAGTCAATAAAGTTACTTTTTATTTGTCTTTAAAGTGCCTTTTTTTTTTTAATTAGAGTTCTCAATGAAGCAAGAGGCATTAAGAAGTGAATGTTTTCTGTGTGTTCTTCTTTCTTATAACAGAGCACCTGGAGGGACGTCCTAAAGGTCCAGTGTGGTAGAGCTCCCAGCCGGACGGCCCTGTGGCAGGGATGCTCTGGAGGATGGAGACTGAGCCCTGCCACGTGCTGTGCTGTCCCATGTGTGTTAGGAATTCGTGGATTAACTCCTTTCATCCTCATATGCACATAAGGCAGGTGCTAATCTTATTCTCAAGTTAGAGATGAAGGAACCAAGGCTCTAAGAGGCCGTGGCAGCCAGCCATTATGCACGCCCAAGTTCAGGGGCTGAAAGCACTCAGTAAAGCAGAATATTTTTCATTTTTTTCAATTAAAATAACCACTTTAATTTTGCCCACAAAATAATCATCTTTGGCGTGTTAAGTTTTCAGTTTTAAAAAGTAAATGATTACATCTACAAGCATGCAATCCCCAGGCTGAAGGTGAGGGCAACGGGCCATCGAGGTTGGAGCCTGGACCTCCACTTTGGGTCAGCAGACAGGAGTCTGGAGAGCCCGGTCAGCCTTGTGAAAGGGCGGCCATTACCGTCCCGTTATCCGGTTTTCTTACCTATGGTGGATTAATAATTCAGAGGGCCATACGGGGTTTCAGTCAGGTAAGAGTTAGAATACGGCCCTGAGGACGAAGGTGGCAGAGGAGGGTTTTCCTTGTATAGGAATTTACCTATGTATAGACATTTACCTTGCATAGAATTGTGGCCATTTGGAAGCATACAATCCAAAACCTCACTAGAGGTGTTACTCCTCAATTTTGCAGTGTATCTGGTAAATTGTGAGTAAAGTGTCTGGTCACCTGCTGTGTATCTGACACGACGACACATGTCATGTCTAATCTTCACAACCCTTCGGGGAGTCAACTCATTGTACAGCCGAGGAAACAGACTTCCCCAAGATCCTACAGCTCAGAAGTCTAGAGCAGCGTTTGAGACCCAAATCCACCTCCAAAAGCTTTACTTTTTCTACTACATATACCACGTTATCCACCGCACTCAGAGAAAGTTCACAATCTAATACAGAAGACAGATTTAGGATTTTGATACCGCGAGAAATGAAATTATTTGTTGGCACAGTTTTTTTGGCCACTCCTATGACAGACCTATGGGAGGATTATTTGGGTATTGCTCTGGCGCAGAGGCAGTGAAGACCTTGGGGGTAGGTAGGGAGTGGGAAGTGGGAAGAATGGAGGTTTTACTCGGAGGAAGAGCCTTGAAGGGTGACTTCTGGCAGATGGGGGTGAGGTAAAAACTGTCCGCGCAAAGATGAGAAGCCGGAGACAACAGTGTTCATCCAGGGACCTCTGGGCTTGAGGGACGACTCTCTCAGACTAGTCGTGAAAGGCCCTGGATGCCCAGAGGAGGACGCTGAGTTTTTCTCTGGACAGGGAGCCACTGAAGGACTATAAAAGGAAGGAGACATTTTGAGAGACATTATTTGAGAGGAATAATGGGATCAGTGCTACTGGAAGACAGGGAGAAGGGGCAGGACTGGAGAGATGGTGACCTGAACGAGGATGCGGCCACAGGGAGAAGAAAAGTTCAAAAATAACGTAGCTATGCCTCTGTCCCCCCCTCTCTCTCTC
>NW_027397070.1:26681015-26724993 GCF_003265705.2 Callorhinus ursinus
CACACACACACACACACACACACACACACACACACACATCACCTTCTAAGCTAAATACTAGAGAAATAGGCAAGTTTTCTGTATTTGGCAACATGCTTGGGAAACCAAAAAGTTCACTACTGCTTTATATATAATGAATTAAAATCTCTGCACGAATGCTTTGAATGTTAAATATTGGCACCATGGCCACACACACTGTAATGTGGAGGCAGTGGTTCTCAAGCTGGGCGGCACATAAGAATGACCTGCAGAATTTAAAACAGCAAAGCCTGGGGTCCAGACCAGAGCTGCTGATTTATTCGGTCCTGGTGGTCACGGTACTACGAAAAGTTTGGCCAGTGATGCCAGTGTGCATCAGGGGGTAGACTCGTTCTACAGGGGAGCCCAAGCAGTGTAGACCAACCAGGCAACCTGCTCCTGAGCTGGCTTGATCCACACTTGGGCTGAGTTGCATTGCCAGAGTGTCCCAGTTTATTGCATTTTGTGAGAATGACATTTTCTTTTTACCAATACAGAGGTCAGAGCGTGGACCTATGCTCAAGTCCAATGAACTCACCATTTCGGGAAGTCTGAATACACCCACATTCTGGAGAGCTGGGTGATACATACATATAATTGTTTTGCCAAGTATGAGAGGGGAGGTTATGGGAGTTCAGTAAAATACTCAAACATCTCCTCCCTGTCACTTTTATTTGCTTCGTCATTTCTCTGATGCTTTATATAAGTTGATCGCTACAGAGAATAATGAATAAAAGTAAGCTAACTTCCACTTAGCCCTTTGATTCTTAAGATATTTATTTGAGTTAATGGAGGAGCCTGACCTCTGAAAAGTCCTGCTCAGATGCCATGAGACATTGTGGGTGATGGAGTTATATACTCTCGAGATTAATCGAAGGTCTACAAACAGGGCACAGCTATGATTTAACCAACTCATTACTTAAGATGGGTGTTTACCCATCTGGTGTCAACGGTAGTCAGTTAAGGTCTCCTTATGTTATTACTGTCATTATGGCAAGAGATGGATTTCATAAACACAGTTCCCAACTTAGAAAGGAATTATGTTCCAAGTTTGCTTTTAAATTCGTTGCTTGGTATTTACAACACAACCTCCCCAGCTTCCCTAACTAGCCCACAAATGCCTATTTATCCCAGAGATACTATTGGAGACGATTTTTTTCTACGAATTAGTAACCCTCAACAAAGAGGCCCAGAGTATAAATAAGGTAGACAGAGTGACCCCACAACCAGATAGAGAAGACCAGTAATTCAATCTTCAGGTTTTACTTCTCAGAGTATATCCATGCCCAAGTGTAGATAGAAAAAAGCAGTTTGCCTGAGTGGCTCAGTCAGTTAAGCGGCCAACTCGATTTCAGCTCAGGTCTTGATCTCAGGGTCGTAGGTTCAAGCCCCAAGTTGGGCTCCACTCTGGGTGTGGAGCCTATTTAAAAAAAAAAAAAAGTAGAAAAAAGCTTCAGGCAAGCCATGTCAAAATAAAGCCGCTCTCAGTCAGTTTCGACCTTGGGGTTCCATGAGGGATGCTTCTAGGGTTTTCCCAATCACACGCCCAGGCCCCAGTCCGGAGCTGCCCAGCCCTGCTCTGCCATCATGAAAGAGTCAGCAAGAACGAAGCCAGCCCCAAAGGTCAAGTCACAGGCCCTCTTCTGATCCACAGGTGGGAGGGAGAGGATGGGTCTAGGAGCTACTTGCAGAAGCAGAAGCCCCAGGGGCTTATTTAGACTCTATCCCTGTGTTGTTACAGAGTATAAATAAGATGCGAAGAAAAAAGTGAAGGAGGCTCTACAGGGGCCTTTAAATGCAACAGCTAAGTGAATGTGGAAGACCACAAAAGCCGCTGGAGAAATTAAAAGGCGGCCTAAATTAATACCCCCATGTTCCTAAAAGGAAAGACTCAATAAGATCAATTTTTCCCCATCAATTTCAATCAAAATCCCAACAATGAAACATCTTAACCAGGATGGAGTAAGAGGACAAGTTTTACCCTCTCACCTTACTTCAACAATAGACAGTGCAGTAGAGTCAGCCGCCCACCCCCACCCCCCGCCCCAGCACCAAAGACAAATAAGGTGAGCCTTGCCATTGTCCCAGTTTACTGCCTGGAGAGTTTCCAGGCCATCAAGGGAGGAGGGACCCAGGCAGATCCCAGTGGTCTCCCAGAACTGAGGAAGCAGGGTGGGTAATTGGGGAGGCCAACGTAGCTAGAGTTCACAGGGCTGAGTACCCGACAAGAGAGCGCTGCCCCGAGCAGTGAGGAGAAGCGGGAGAGGGCGAGCGATGGAGAGCGCGCGCATGCGCTCTGGGGGTCTGCAGGAGTTTCTCCCCGTCCTGGGCTGAACGCTCAGTACACAGACTGCTCCATTCTTCGCCTGTCATCTGGGCCGCTTTCCAGCTGCGGACTGGACTAGTCACAACAGAGCCATAGGGCCTGCAGAGCCCAGTCTATTTATTCTTTGGCCCTTTATAGAAAAAAAAGCGCCAATTCTTCATTACTGTCCTTAATAACAGGAATTCTATGGTGTTTTTTTTTTTTGCCTCTGGAAAAAATGTTCTTACTGGGTCTGTATTTCAAAAAATGCTGGGCTATTCCTTGTAAATAAATGTCTTCGGTGAATTCTTCACTGAATTGATTATTGATATGAGTGGGTTTAAATGTACCAACATCCTGTTTGATTTTACTTGTCCTCTTTTCTGTTCCTTTTTTCCCTCTTTGTCTTCTTTGGGCTTAATGATTTTTATTTCATTTTCTCTCATGCTTCTTTGTTTTGTTTATTTATAGTGGTTGCTTTAAAGTTTATAGTATACATCTTTAAGCTCTCATAATCCACCTTCAAATAATATTACACCACTTTAAATATAGTATAAGAAACTTACAACAGAATACTTATATTTCCCTTTTCTGGTCTTTTTGCAGTTGCAGTACATTTGACTTTTTACATATGTTATAAACTTCAAAACACACTGTTTTTATTCTTGCTTTAAACAGTTATTTTTAAAAAGAGATTTAAAATATGAAAAAATGTGTTTTATATTTACCCACATATTTGCCACTTCTGGAACTCTTCCTTCTTTGTGCAAATACGTGTTTCATCTGGTATTTTCTTTTTGCCTGAAAGATTTCCATTGACATTTCTTATACAGATCTCCTGGTGTTGAATTGTTTCAGCCTTTGTAGGCCTACAAAAGTTTTTATTTCAGTTCTAATGCTGAAACCTCATTTTGGAAAGGAACGCAAATGTGTAATTTACATGTTGAAACCTAGGTGTATGGTTATCTGTTTAATTTCAAAGTTTAGTTTACTTTCACTCCTGCCACAGGAATATTCTGGTGTCCATAAATCTAAAAATAAAATTATTGCCAAGCTTTTAAAAAAAAGTTTTCATTTCATTTTTGTTTTTGAAAGAGGTCTTTGCTGGGTATAGTACTGAACAGCACTTCTCTTTCAATATGTAAAAGACTTGCTAAAATTAAGCTCTGTTAGGACCAGAGAACCTTTAGTCCTAGAAGAGAGAGAATGAATGTGTGTACCAAGTGGTTATCTTATCTTCCATAATAGGAAGCTGGCAGATAATATTCCAAATTGAAAAAGCACTATACAAATATTATGAGACTGTTACTTGAAAATATGAGGCAAATACTTTTCTTCTAGAACCATCTCAAGAACTGAAAGTGTTAGCATCTGGGGAGGGAAGAGGAAAGTGCTCTTTTTTTTTTTTTTTTTGTTAGAGGCTTTATAGATCTATTGCTTTAAAAATTTAAAAATTCTTTTTAAGAAAATAAAACTGATTTCAGTCACTAGCAAAGAACCCTGGGTCCCCAGAGACCATAAAGAGAAAAGGATCAGCACATGGAAGCAAGTGGGGTGGGGAGTCAGGCTTCCTTTTGAGGAGTGGGCTGTTAAGTTTGCCTCCAATGAACACAGTGTGGGCATAAGCCCAGGAGGTAGAAGGGAAGAGGGAGGCTGTTCCTTTGGGCTTGGACTCTTCCTGACAATGCCTGCAGGCTATTCTGGGAGGTGTTGGGCTATTAATGAAAAAGACTTCCCACGGCCACATGGGAGTTTGTAGTGAAAGCACCAGAAGGCGGGATGAATCTCCCTTTCTCCCTGCACATTGGGACATGTGGGGTTGATGCCCAGTGAAAGTGATCTGGCTCCCGTTTCCTTGGTGAGAACAGTCAGCAGATGGGTGTCTGGTAACTCAAAGCCTTTATTGAACGGCGCAAGTCAATTGCTCCACCTGGCATGGGGTTGGGGCTTACTCAGGTTTCAGCTGCCCGCCTTGGTGGGGGGCGGCTAAGACAAAAAAAGTCGGGCAGAAGACAGAACCTGAGGCAGGGCATGCAGAGGGAGTGGGTGGAGACACAGACGAGGCCAGCATCGGAGATGACTATAAGTAGGAGACTGTTGATCAGTCTATGCCCTCGGTTAAGTGTTCACAAACCTGAATGAGTCTCAGGAGCTCCCAAGAAGCTTTTTTTAAAACATAGATTTATTTCCAGGCCTCACAGCCCACCAGCGCATCAGAACCTGCAGGGGCGAGGCCCAGGATTCGGCTGTGCCCGCTCATTCCTCTACCGCCGCCCCCTGGAAGCCCTGCTCTGCGGGTTCCAGACCATTCCAGACCACTCCTGCCTGGGGCCCCAAGGCAGTCCTCTCCTACTTTAGCTTTCTCTTCTTCCTTCTTTAGTAGCAATTCAGATGCAGTAGGAACTTTCTGAAACCCAGGGGTAAAACTCTGCTTTTTGCCAGGGGGGTGGACAGCGTCTGGCAGTTACAAATTCGTGCTATAGGAGAAGCGGGGGTTTCCTGGGAAGGGTGGGAGCAAAGCTCTCCTATAGATTGTTGCCACTTCTGTACCATCGTTCATCTTCAGTGAGAAACTCAGAAAGGCCCCTGAGGGGTTCAAACACAAACCGTTCTTTCCCCTTTGACAGCCTCCAAGGTCTGAGAAGCGTGGGCAGGCCCGGCCATTGCGCTTCTGCTCAGCACCAATAGAGGGCGCCCAAAATGACAAGGCCGGAATGGGCTGGATTCAGTTATGGAAGATAGGAGCTCTGCTTTGGCAACCCAATTCGTCTTCTTACCCAGAACTGGCGAGATGGGATGGTATGAAGAGTATGCTACAGAGCAAAGGAAAGCTTCCTTCCCTCCAGAATGGGCAGGCTGTGATGGCTGGATTTTTTTTTTTTTTTTAATCTGTGCCACCAGACATCACATTTAGGTTCTTGGGACTTCCACAGATGATTCCCCCGTTGGATTTTGGTGTTTGTAGTCACAAAGGCCTCCCCAGCAGAGCCACACTAATCCAAAAGCTAAAATAAATCTTCTATGATGAAGGTTAATGGTAAACTTAGAAACTGAGCATCAGCAGAGACTTATCTTTAAGAATTGCACCAGGTTATCAATTTTAGGAGGGCAGAAACCATGTCATTCTTGCTCACACCTGCATCCTCACCAACTAGTGTCACGTGACTCAAAAAAGTTGTTTGAAAATGTTGAGTTAAGCAACAAGAGGAAGTTTGGTCGCCGTGGGCCAAGGTGCGGGATGGACTTGGTTGAAACTACAAGAAAATACTCTCTACCTGGAACGTTCCACCTCAGGTCCTTCTCTTCATTCCAACCTCAATTCCATGACCCCTCCTCAGAAAGTTCTTCCCTGAACACCCAACTGAAATTGGCCCCTCCATTGCATCTCTGCCCTATTACCCTATTTATTTCTTTAATAGTACCGGTCACAATCTCCAACTCTCTGATATACTAATTCAATTATTATGCTGTCATTTCCTGACTCCTATACCATAGTAGCAGCACTATGAGGGACACAACATTATGAATCTGGCTCACCCCTCCCAGCAGGCTCTTGGCACAGAAGGTACTCTGTGAATCTGAGTTGAGTGAATAAAGTAACAATCGATTAGGAGAAGAAGAAACCTTCCTCTATTCTAAAACACATTTTGTATTGATTCTGGAACTGGGCTGCATCTTACAACGGATGAGCATATTTGATGCCGTATTTCACTCCCACTTCTCCCTGAAAAGCTGTTAGTACATCAGGGTGCTCGTGTGGTAAATTTTGTCTTAGCACCAATGAAGGACAACAAACACTATCCTAAGCAGAGAGCTTAGCTGCCTCTAATCCAGAATGCTTTTTCAGAGCAGTGAGGAGGAGGGAGGGACGTCAAACAGGATGACATAAGGAAACCAGTGCCCAGAAATGATTAGAAGGAACACAGCGCATGAAGGACATCAGGAGGGGGTTGGGTCAGCCGCAGTGGTCTTCATCTGGCACCAGGGAGTATCATCCCCACCATGGTTATTCACGTGGCCAGAGACCACACATCTGATGCCTCATCCCATGGCCTGCTTAAGTCCTGGGCTAGACACAAAGCCAAATCCCTCCACGTACGGATTGCCCTGGTTTGAACTGCTTAAAGCGTTGTGTTGTCAAAGTGTGTTCCTGCACTACCTGCCTCAAAACCCTCAAAGAGTTCGCACACGATGCAGATTCTTGGGCCCAAACCCCCGACCCGGAGAGTCTGCCCCCAGAATCAGGCCCCAGAATAAGCGCCGCCTCCCCCACCCCTACGTGATTCTTAGGTGCGTGGTTCTCCAACTTAATGGAAATGAGGGAATGATTCCCTCGCGGGCCTAACTCAACTCGGGGCAGCTTCTGTGACAAATGGGAAAGGAATCCCACACGCAGTGCTGGACGCGCTTGGTTGGCTGAGTCTGGGTGCGCGGTCAAGCCGGCCGGCGGGCGGGCGGGCGGGAGGAAGGGAGGGAGAGCGGGGGCGGAGCTCAGCCTTGGGGTGTCCCTGCCTGTTCTCAGCCGCAGCCTGACCCCTGGCGGTCCCAGCGACTGGCTCGGCAGGAAGGACCCAGGGCTTGGGTGTTGTTGAGATTCCGGGAGAAGTTACCCTCCACCTCTTGGCGCTCTCGCCAAGACTGGGAGGCTTTGAGGAGGGGGTGATACGCAGTTAATGGATTTTCCGAATTCCTGTATTACCGCCGTTGCTTACTCATCTTGCCTCCCCCACCCCCAACGTCTGCAGGCAGCTTCTTAGCTGCATATCTTATCCGAAGGAGGAGGGACAGAGAGAGAGAGAGAGAGATGGACAGGAAGCTGGGTGTTTTTACAATCATTTTTTTAAAGGTTGGGAAGGGGACCAAGGTTTAAAAATCGCGACCAGGCACAGGTGTGCTCCGGCGCTGCCTTTCCCTGGTTAGCGTCCCGGCCGCCGGGCCCCTCCCCGCGCCGCGCCCCTCCCCGCGCCGCGCCCCTCCCCGCGCCGCGCCCCTCCCCGCGCCGCGCCCCTCCCCGCGCCGCGCCCGGGAGCCCACTGAGCGTGCAGCCAGCTGGCCCCGCGGCTGCTGCCCCCTCCCTCCGCTCTTTGGGGCTCCCGGCGGCTTACCCAGCCCTCGGGCCCTGCACCTGTTGAACTGGCAGAAGTTCGGTCCCTCCCGGGTTGCCGGTGGTCCTCAAAACAGGTAATTCAAAAAGTCTCTCACACAATCAATCTTTCTCTCCTTTTCCTTTTTTTTTTTTTTAAAGATTTTATTTATTTATTTGAGAGAGAGACAGAGATAGCCAGAGAGCGAGCACGAGGTAGGGAGGGCAGAGGAAGAAGCAGGCCCCCCGCTGAGCAGGGAACCCGCCGCGGGGCTCGATCCCAGGACCCCGGGATCCTGACCTGAGCCCAAGACAGACACTTAAGTGACTGAGACACCCAGGTGCCCCTCTCCTTTTCCTTTTTAATTCTCGGTAATGTGTAAACCAACAGAAATAGATCACTTGACTTTTTAATAGTGAATAATAATATGCTTTTGCATTTTCAGAACTGAATTATAGAGCCCAATTGGAGAAATCATTATTCTTTTGTCTGGTGGTCCTAGAGAAGGATTAGTGTAGCAGGCTAGCAAACACAGAAGTGAGAGGCTCCCCCTGAGGGATGGCGTGGTGGAAGAAGGCAGCCCGAGTGTCAAGGAGTCTGAACTCTTGTCCGGTTGACTGCAACCCATTTATTCGGTCATTTCCCAAACTTTACTGAGAGCTCTCTAGGAGGAAGGCATTGAACAGGATGCTAGCAAGACAAAGAAAAGTAAGAAATATGACTCCTACCCTCAAGTTACTTTCAGTCTTGTGGGAGGCTGTAGAAAGACATATAAACCAAAAATTAGCCAGCTGTTTGGACCATGAGTTTCTCTGGCGTATTTAATTCTTTGATTTGCTGTGTGACCATTTTCGTTGCCCCTCTCCATTCATAGCATGCAGAGAAACTTACTCAATTCTCACGATAACCCTGTAAGGGAGGGCCTATTATTATCCCCATTTTATGAATGAGGACACCGAGTACTTGGGGGGATCAGATCACGTGCCCAAGGTCACATAGCTGGTGAGTGGTGGTACCAGAATCCAGAGCAGCGTGACTCCGGAGCCCAGGCTGCTAATGATAATGTTCCCCAGGGCCTTCTACTTCTCATCTTGTTTCTGCTGCTTTGTTGCTTAGAGTCAACTTCTTAACCTCTCCCTGACAGCTTATCTCTCCCCACTTCTCCATCCTGACATTCTTTCCTCCAGTGGCAGAGAATAAGGTGCACATCCTGCTGCCAAAGCTCATGCCTCCCCCATTTTCCTTCCTTCTCCTCCAGACCACATCCACTCATCTCCTTTCTCCTAGACCTTCAATTCATTATCTCTGCTCATTCCTTCCCCTCAGCGCATAAACTTGTCAGAGGCTCACATTTGCTAGCAAACCTACAAACAAATAAAACACAATGCAATAAAAGCGTCCTATAGCATACACCTATTAGAAATGCTAAAATAAAAAATATCGACAATACCAAATGCTGGTGAGAATATGGAACAATTGGATTGCTCATAAATTGCTAGTGGGAATGAAAAATGATACAGTTCTCTGGAAAATAATTGGTAGTTTCCTATAAAAGTAGACATACACTTACCATATGATACAAAAATGGCAAATATGCCAGAGAAATGTAAACGAACATCACAAAAACTTCTACCCTACTGCTACACAGTGTCCATAGCACCTTTCTGTGTAGGAGCCCCAAACTGAAAACAACCCAAATGTCTTTCAAAGAGGTGAATGGCTGAACTGTGTGGTATTTCCATGTAATGGGATACTCTCCAGTAATAAAAAAAACCCAAACTCTTAATACCTGCAGCAACACTGATAGTCTCAAGGCTGAGTGAACAAAAGCCCATCTCTAAACGTTAAATACTCTGTGGTGCCATTTCTATCATATTTTCAAAATGACAGTTGTAGTGATTTGTGGTCACCAGGGGTTGGGGCCCTATGAGGGAGCTCTTTGTGGTGATGGAATAGTTCTGTATTTGATTGTGGTGGCACAAATCGAGGCCGATGATAAAGTTGCAAAGAACTATCCAAACACACATAAGTGCCTGTAAGAACTGTCGAAATTTGAATAGGCCTATAGGTTGTAGCAATGTCCATTTCCTGGTTTCGAGACTATCGACTATGGCAATGTAAGATGTTACTTGTGGGTGAAGCAGAACCTCTTTGTACTGTTTTTGCAACTTCCTGTGAATCTATAATGATTTTTTTGAAAAAAGTAAAAAAAAAAATGCGTATACTTTAAAATCAAACAAATAACAGAAGGTTTTCTTACCCTATATCCAGTTCAGCCCTGCTGGCTCCTCCCTCCGCAGGCACCACTCCATCGCCCACCTCTCTCCTCCCCTTCTCAGCCTGTGCCACCCAAAAGGTGATCTGTTCTTGTTGTCTCCACTCTCTCAGCTTCCCTTGGCTCGGCAGTCCACCGCCCTCAGCCTGCTGCAACCTCCCCGTCACCAAGCAGCATGGAGAGGCCACAGTCTTGATCTTGCTGGGTCTCTCTGCTGCATTAGCACCATCGACTCCTTCCTTCTAATCATTTGGCGTCTATGGCAAAGCACTCTCCTGCTTCGACTTACCCTTCCCTGGCCATTCCTTGTCTGTCTCCTGTGTGGATTTCTCTTTCCAGTAGCTTCTCCTGTACTTCTTACCCCTTCACTGTCAATGTTAAAGGAATCAACGCTGACCCGCTCCTTGACTCTATTCCGGGACCACCTCGTCTACTGTCCTGGTTTTAACCACACTTATCCGTTGCTGTCTCCCAAATAAATACTACTGCTCCAGACCCTTGATCAGGTTCCGGCTGTAACTGCCTGCCTGCTGGTCATCTCTAGCTGCATGTCCTCTGAGCACTCCAGACTCAGCATGCCCAAATCCTATTTTGTCACCTTCCTTCCAAATCAGCCCTTCCTCCTGACGCCACAGCTCCTTACTCTCGTAAGCCGGACACTTAGGAGTTGCCCTGATCCCTGACTTTCAGTTGGTTGATGGGGCCCTCTTGCGTGAGCCTTCTCAGTGCTCCTCTCTACGCCTTCACCACTGTCCTGGCTCAGGCCACATCATCTCCCGCCTGAGTTACTTCAATCGCATCCCAACTGGTTTCCCAGGATACAGGAATATCTTTCCTTAATCTGTCCTTCCCCTTAGGGGTAGAGCGATTTATTTAAATCGTAAACCGTCTTCATCAAACTTCAGGCGTTCAGTCCACCCCTTAGAGCCAGAGGCCCAGCTCCCTGTCACAGCGGTGCTTCCTCAGTGGCTCTCTGCGTTTCGGTCTCTCGTGCCCCAGAACAGTCTGTGCATGTAGCTTGCCTCTGCCGTCCCTCACCTCTGGCCTGCACGTGTTGTGTCCGTGGAGGACGTTTTTCCTCATGCCAGCCTCACTCCTCTGCCCACCTAGGACTAGCTAACTCCCACTCAGCCTTTGGAGATCATCTCTAACCTGCCCTCCCCTCAGGTTTATGTTGCAGTGATTTGTCTGTGTGTCTGGACCACGTTTCCTCACGATTTCCTAGGAAACATGATGACACTGGATTTAAGTGCAGGCCTTCTCATCACTTTAGGCAATGGGAATACTCCCTTCTCTGCGAGTGAGATGCATGAGCTGCTGGGGAGGTATTACAAATGCTTTAGTCTCCATAATATGCCTTTCGCCAGCTGGTAGATTGTAAGTGAGGAGGAAGGATCGGGAAGGAAGACGGTGGCCCTGTCAGCAGAGGGCTGTATGGAGCGGCGGCTCGCAGGAGGGGCAGGACCACTGCAGCCCAGGCCTGGGCCTATTCCAGGTGAGATACAGAATAAAATGGACTCCCAGATCCAGGTGCTGGCATCGCAACCACAGCAAGTAATGTCTTTAGTGGATGCTCAGCAGCAGAGAACATGGGGGGTGGGGGTGGGGGGAGAACGTGAGAAACCCGTCCTTGCCGTCATGGGAAAAGAGATAAGGAACACGGGTCTCTATGGGAGTAGAAGAGGAACTCAGGAACGTTACACTCTGGTCAAGGCTCGAGTAGACCCTCAGGGTCCCCGATAGCCCATTCTGGAGTGGGGAGCTCTGACAAGAATATGAGCGAGGAGGGAGGCAGCAGGACCAGGGACGGACACCAAGAAGGCACGTCCCACCACTTCCGCTCCGGGTGCCCCCAACACAGCCTTTCTCCCGTCACCTCTCAGGCGAGGAGAATCTCCTTCCATGCTCTTTGCTTTGTCCTGAGCATTTTTAAGAGTGAAGGAGGCAACTTTTTAAAAATAAATGCATCTTCTTCTGATTCGAAATACGCCTGGTTTCAGACTTGCACTGCGGCGTTCCCTTCCCGAAAAAAGAGGGTTGTGTGCCATCTTGTGGTTGAGGGGCATCACGACAGCGGTTCTGCCCCCGGAGCATCCTTTCTAGTCCAGCACTGGCCTTACCTGCTGTAAAGCTCTGGAAAGGGTTCTGGTTCACGGGTAGGAGCAATCAGAGAATGCACCCCTAGAGAGACACTGGGGACTGAACTGGTAATGAATGGCATCGGAGTACGGTCCAAAGGGATTTTTCCTGCAACCGGTATGATTTTATCTCTCTAGGTGCCCTTCTCCATAATTAACAAATGAACTCCAAAAAAATGACCTTGCACGGTGGCAAGAACGCCAGACCGAGAGCTAAGATACCTGGTATCTAATTGCCCCTCTGCCACAGACTAGCCAAGGGAACCAGCAGCAGAGAATAGTGTAGAAAGAGTACTGAACTGGGGCCAGGAGCTTGCTACTTAAAAGCTACCACAATCTAGTGTGTTAACACTTGGAGCTCCTTCGTGTGCCAAGTGCTGTCCAAGGTACCTTTTATGTTTCTTCCTCATAGCCATGCGGATAGTGGGTCTAGAAGTCAGGAAACTGAGGCTCAGCAAGAGGGAGTGAGGTGTCCAAAGTCACAGACTCAGTGAGTGACAAGTCAGAATCTGATCAGAAGACTGACTCCAAAGCATATGATCTTCATTTTTTAAATTTATTGTATTGTTATGATTTTTTGTCACATGAATGTGGGGAAGTTAGTGGGGGGGTCACACAGAGGCCAGATGGTTTGAGTTTATTGTGTCCCTTGATGATCGGGCCAGTGTGATTTCCACCTGAGTGCTCTCTTAGTCGCCTGTGTGTTCTCGCCCCTCCCCATCCGACTTAGTTTATAAAGGCATTTTTAAGAGATTGAACTACCTCGGCTTCAAAAATCAGGTCCTTTGATTTCTGAAGATAACAGCTACAACCTAGAGAGAGAACACTGTCTGTGGGATGCATAGTAAAATCAGGTTCTTTACAGGGAGGACGAGATGCTGTACCTGCCATTGGTGTGGTACTTGTCTCAGGAGTGTCACTGCAGGGTCTCAGCTGTGACATGCTTGTTATTACTGTCCCCTGAGGGGACAAGAAACTTGTTCAAGATCACACAACTAGGACTTGAACACAGGCCTTTTTAAAAACAACTTTATTGAAATATAACTGAACTATAATAGACTGCACATATGTAAAGTAAAACTTGGCAAGTTTTTACGTGTATAAAATGGTGAAACCATCACCGTAGTCAAGATAATGAATATATCTGTTATCCCCGTAAATTTCCTCAGCCGCTTGGGAATCCCTCCCCCTGTGCTACCCCCTCTCCTCTCCAACCCCACACTACCATCTCCAGGCAAGCTTTGATCTGCCTTCTGTCACTACGGTCTTCATTTTATTCTTAAAGATTTTATTTATTTTTGCATGGGCACCCGAGAGAGAGAGAGAGAGAGAGAGAGAGAGAGAGAGAGAGAGCGCACGAGTGGCGGGGAGGGGCAGAGGGGGAAGCAGGCTCCCCACTGAGCAGGGAGCCTGATGCAGGACTCGATCCCAGGACCCCAGGATCATGACCTGAGCCGAAGGCAGATACTTAACCGACTGAATCACCCAGGTGCCCCTGGTTTTCATTTTATACAATTTTATATAAATGGAAGCATACAGCACACACTCTTTTTTGTCTGGCTATATTCATTCATCATACTTTCCCTGAGATTCATTCATGTTGTGTGCATCAGCAGTTCATTTTTTTTATAGCTGATGAATATTCCTTTGTATGGATATACCACAATTTGTTTATCCATTCCCTGGCGATGGGAATATAGATTATTTCTATTTGGGGGCTACTCTGAATAAAGCTGTTATAAACATTAATGTACAAGTCCCTGCCATGGACATAGGCTTTCATGTCTTTTAGGTAAATAGCTAGAAAGGAATATCTGGGTTATATGATAGGTACACGTTTAACTTTTAGGAAACAGTGAAATGGTTTTCCAAACTAGTTATACATCTTACATATCAGTGGTTCCAGAGTTTCAGTTTCTCCACATCTTTGCCAACATTTGCCGTGGTCAGTCTTTTCATTTTATACATTCCGGTAAGTATGTAGTAATATCTCACTGTGCTCTTAATTTGCATTTCCTTGATGACTAATGATTTTAAGTATCTCTTCATGTGCTTATAAGCCATTCATATATCTTCTTTAGTGAAGTATCTATCCAAATCTTTTGCCCATTTTAAAAATTAGGTTGTTTGCTTTTTGAGATTTATGAGTTCTTTATATATTTTGGATATGAATATCAGATATGTGATTTTTCAAATACTTTTCTCATTCTGTAGATTGTCTTTTAATTCTCCCAGTAATGCCTTTTGAAGAGTGGATGTTTAAATTTTGACAAGGTCAAATTTATAAAATTTGTCTTTTATAGATCATGGTTTGGGTGCCGTATCTAAGAAGTCTTTGCCTAACCCAGGTCACAAGGATTTTTTCCTAAGTCTTCTAGAAGTTCTGTGATTTGCGGTTTTACTTTTGGTCTTTGATCCATTTTGGTTCATTTTTACATGATGTGAGAGTGTATTGAATTTCTTATTTGTGTGCTTGTTTGCAAATGGAAATCCAGTTGTTCTGGCACCATTTATTGAAAAGGCTATCCTTTCTCCATTGAATTTTCTTTGCATCTTTTTTGAATATCAATTGGCCAGATATATGTAACGATATTTCTAGAATCTCTGTTCTGTTCCACTAGTCTATTTGTTTATCTTTATGCCAATACCATACTGTCTGATTACTATAGCTTTGTAATGAGTCTTGAAATCAGGTAGCATAAACCCTCCAAATTTGCTCTTCTTTTTCAAACTTGTTTTGACTATTCTTGTTTTTTTTTGTTTTGGTTTGGTTTTTTTGGTTTTTTTGGTTTTTTTTACATTTCCATACGAATTTTAGAATCAGCTTTTCAATTTCTACAGAAAAGACTGCTGAAATTTTGTTAAGGATTGCATTGACTTTACACAGGTTTTAAGACTCACCTCATTTGTAAGAAATCATGTCTCAAGAGTCACAGTCCTTTGTTTTCTAATGTTCATATTTTTGAAAACCTTCCTTTCTTCCTTTCTTTTTCTTTCTTTCCTTCATGGTTTCAGGTGGGAATTGTAAATCTCACCCCTGTTATTCCATCTTGACTGGAAATGGCAGATGAGCAAACCAAGGTCTTTAACCCCAAATCCTGTGCTCTTCCCTTAAGAAGCCTGGTGGAAGAGCAGGTGGGTATAGTCTCACTTTAAAATAAACAAACAAAAAAGATTTTTATAAAAAGTTAAATTTTATTCCTGTTACGACCTTCGATAAATGTTTAAAACCCTGTCCCCCACTCCCTGATATGACTGGGTTACTACACATCAATTTTTAAAATCCCAAATTTTGATTCTCATACATTAAATCTATTCTTTTTGTTCAATTTTTTGTGTGGAAAGTCACAAAAACCCCTAATATTGGAGTAAATTTACTGACTTGGAGGAGACACTATTTCCTCTGTAATTCTGATAGTTAAATGATACAGGACATAGCCATTTAGTATGAAAAGGGGGACTGGTTTTTCTGATAAATCTCATCCTGTCGTGAAAGAGCAGAATCCAGGACTATGGGATATTGGTGGTTCCAGGCAGAAACCCTAATGATCTGCTATACCTACTTAGCTTTTGACTTCATTAACCTGGAAATGAAACTGTTGGGGAAGCTAATCTAATGTCATCCATTAAATAAGAAAAATAGAAATTAGATCATTAAAGTGAATGTGGCTGGTGCCATGGTGAACATAATGAAAAATACTTTATTACTCTCCCTTATTTCAAAGCAGTCCTTTAATGAAGATTTCTTCCCCCCGCGAAACTAATTTCATAAGTTTATACAGCCAGCACATTTCAATTTGCACCTCCAGAAAGTAACCCTTTTACATTATAGGGAGTTTATGTTTCTTACCCAGGAAGGAGACGAGGCCGGGAGGCAAGAGAGACACCCCCGCGCGGCGGGGTGATGGTTGTCCTGTCCAACCTTGGCGCGCACGGCCAACAGTTACATTTCCAACTCCTCAGGCTACATTGAGCCTTATCTACTTTTCACATCAACAGCCAGTCTAAGAAATATTGCTGGAGATAGCAGGCTGTCTCTGGACTTTATCCCTCCTTGAATTTGTTGATGAAAGTGGAAGCCTGAATAGCAGTATCATTCTAGTTGCTGGTTTCCATGAAGATGGGGCAGCATAAATTCAATAACTGTTCAGAATATTAATTTAAGCTTCAGCCTGACAGCCAATGATCACTGGAACATATAGTACTGACCCAGCTGCTCAGCTCTTTTAAAATGACTTAATTACACAGTCGGAACAGCTGCTAGCACCAGCCAAAGACACAAGGAGAAAAAAACAACAGTTAAAGGAGAAACAAGAGAGGATTAATTTGTGGTCTAACTCATTAAGACCTCCTGCTGTCACCCTTTGCCAAGCCACTGAGCCTTCACTTCTTAGAAAATGATCATACCTCCAGCTACTCTTATTGGTTCCCTTGATTTTGCAGAAATCATCACAACACCCAGGAGTCATGAGAAGCACCTGGAGCATGTAATCTGTTCCAAATGGGAAAAGCCTTCCCAGGGGGACCAGGGATGGTCCGCAGAGCCTCTACCCTTCCCTCTGTGGTGGAAAATCTCCCTCTCGATGTAACTACGCAAGCCCAGGGTGACTCTCACTTTTTTTCCATTCTCCCCCTCCTCCTTCCTCTCATCTTTCTTCCTCCCTCTTTGCATCCGTCTTTCTCCCTTCCCTCGTCACCCTCTGGCTGCTGGATTGAGGCAGAAGATGGGGTGTCAGACACAGTCAGATGTGGAGCTGCTGCCAATGCACCTGCCCAGCAATCTGCATTCACCACTCATTCAATCCTTACAAAACCCTCAAGAACAAGCACTTCTCCCCATGACACAGGGAGAGGAATTGAGGCTAAGAGCTTCTGTCATTCCTGTAAGGCCATTGTACTGATTAGTAAGTGATTTCTTTCTGTTTCAGAACCAATCTTTTCTGTGATGCTGAGGCCTGGACTCTGCAAACCACATTTCTGCTTTATCACTGGCTCTTCATTGGCAGGCTAGCAGGAAACTGTCGTGCTGGGCAAGGGAGAAGGGACTGCTGCTTCCTATTTGCTTCCCAGTAAGGTCAGCATCTCGCCCGTAGTGGTTTTCACCTCTGCGGCGGTAACTTCCCGCATCCCCAGACCGGGCCCTCAAAAATATCCGCGTCAGTCAACTCAGAGGTCCGGGTCCCAGTTATAAAGGGCTCTGCTCCGAGCTCTGAGGTTCTAATGTCCTCCGCCTCTTCTCTTTGCCCTGCTAGCCCTTGGGGCAGTCGCTGCTTCCTAAAGTCACCATCCGTCTGTGCCTCAGTGGCCTCTTTTTTTTTTTTTTAACCTTTTTGCATCTCCAGCACCCATTGAACCAATTCCTCTGTTAAAGTCTTTTCTGTTAAAGTTACTGGCTTAGTTTCTGTTTTCCTAATACACAGAGCATTAGGATTCAAAACCAAGTATGTTTGACTCTAAATCCAGGCCCTCGATCCCTACTCTGGGCTATTCCCACCTGCTCCCTTTTGCTACCTGTGGCAAAGATACATTGCTTTGATCAAACTGTACTCAACCTCCTAATCCTTCTCCTAGGCCCGTCTGTGCACCACCTTATAAAAATCTAGTTTTGTCAAGAACCCTGCTGAGTCAGTTTAACTAGAACCTTCCGCCCTCGATATCTGATCAGGCTCCCCATGCTCCACTACCCCCCTCCCACCCGCCAGGTGATGTCTGCTCACCGTGACCTGTCTTTAGCAAGAATTCAGCTGGGTCAGTTTCGCCAAACCCCCCCTCACCCCAGATGTTTCCTCTCAGTAATTTTCTATCTACTGACCCTCACCGTGCTCCTTGCCTATAAATTCCCACTTGCCCATCCTGTATTCCGAGTTTAGCCCCATCTCTCCTCCCCCACATGGTCCCCATACATTCATGATGGTCCTGAATAAAGTCTGCCTCACCATCTTCAACAAATATCGTTAAAAACATTTTTTTTCATTAACAGTGGCATTCAAAAAACACTTTGAATCAAGTATCGTTAGGAACTCAAGTTACAGTCTTTGGGTGCATTCTTTGGGGAAAGTCCTAAACATTGTCATATTGATGACTGAAGATTCCATCCACTGTTAAATGGTTTGGAAAGCACCTAGCATAACATAAGTGAATATAATAGCCTCAGCTAAACAAAATGGAGCTCTGATTAATATATTCCTAAAAAGATCACAGAATTGACACATTTGCAAGTCATAGCAGTAATGGGAACTTACCAGCCCTCTGAGTTTCAACTGGAAATCTCATTTCTCTAAAAGCAGAACATACGGTATACTTCTGACCTTGTCTTGCTGATAATTTCATTTTGCAGAGGAAGAGAAAGAAACACAAGGAACTTCTCTCCTAGATTTAATTCTGACCTCGGAGGAAGAAGTAAAAACTAGTTATTGAAGCAGAAGTGTAGGAAGCTGGGGGGGGTGTCGGGAATCTTTCGCATGAGGGGTTAACATGCCCAAGAAAAACCATTCAGGGGAGGCTCTGACATGGATCCTAAAGTCAGCACACAGATCTCAGAAGCTCGGAGGAAAGTGCAGTCTGATCCCATAGCCAGATAATTTGAAAGAAGAAACAGTATAAGAGGGATGACAGGATCTCAAAAATGAAAATCTGAGGATAGAAGAGTATGGCTCTTGACAAGGAGTGAAAGGGACTAGCCTCCCTAAATGCCAATATACCTACACAGCAGTTTAATGAGCTTAATTTATCAAAGGGTTTGACAAAAGATGGGAGAGGTGTATAGCAGATGGTGATCTGTAGATGCCTCTTTGTTACAGGTACCATCTAGAAGTGAGCTATCCAGGTCATTGCCTTCAAGATACTTACCTCCCAGGGAAGAGACAAATAATAAGCCTAAAAATAAGCAATAAAACCATAAATACATAAAGGATAACGGGTAAGTACAATAATGTTATGTGTGTGTGTTAAACCAATTGAAATTGACAATATTCTATTTCATTTTTGACCTACAAAGATGGCCATTTCAGATGGTGCAACCTACCATATTGTTGAGGGGTGGGGGTGACATTCCGCATAAGGTCATGAGAAGATGCCTCTCAGAGAAGGTGGCAGATGAGCAGAGACCTGAATACAGAGAGGGAATGAGCCATGTCAGAACAGAAGAATGTTCCAAACTTAGGGGAAAACAAGGTTCAAGATTTTGAGGTGGGAATGCTGGGTGCGTGTGAGGAATGTCTGGAAGTCCAGTGTAGATAAAATAGAGGGATAGGGGCAAAAGCAGGAGGACATAGGATGAAAATGGCAGCCAGAGACAGATCATAGAGGGCCTTATGTGGCCCCCGCGTCGTGACAAAGACTTTGAGTTTTGTTCTGGGAATAAAATGAGAAGCCCTTAGAGGTATGAGAACAGAGATGACGTGATGAATGATCAATCTTGGGAACCCTGTGGAGGGGCAAGCATGGAAGCAGGGGGACTGGTTGGGAGGCAGTGAAGGAGGTGAGAACGGATAGACATTAGGATGTAAAAGTGGCAGGATTTGCAGATTGAATTACAAGTAACAGCTGAGAATGAAAAGCTGAAGATGACAAGAATGTTGTCCTGAGCTCCTGGGTAAGTGGAGCCATTTAGTGCACTAGGAAAGAGAGAAGGTAAAAATTGACTTGGGTGGAAAAAATGAAGAGTTTGATTTTAGATACATTCAATTTAACATTTGTCTCAGATATCCAATTTGAGATAACTATATAAGAAGTTGGATAAACAAATTTAGAGTTTTAGGAATAGGACAAAATGGGAGTTATTAGCATAATGATCTGTTTAATGCAAGGGACTGGCAGAAATCACATAGGGAATGGCTGTAGGTAGAACAGAGAAGAGGTCTAAGTCAGAGGTCCGGGCACTTCTTTGGAGGCTGTGAGGAAGGGGATCCGGCATAGGAGACTCAGCAGCAGTTGTCGGCGAGGAGAGACGACAAACATACACACAGTCACTCAAATTCCCAGTCCTTGCCACAGCCCTGTTTGGAAGAGGGACCTTTCAGAAGGCATAAGGAAAGCTAGAGAAGGATCCATAGGAGAATCCTCAGGCACCATCAGTTCAAATAAATGTGAGGGTGACACTCCAGGGACTCCCTCCCTCCCATGAGAATGAGCCTCTGTGCGCCCCCTTCTGCCACCCGCTTTGTAACCCCAAGTGAAAAAAGTCAGGTCCACATATTTCAGGTATAAAAACCTCTCTTGCCTTTCCAATGGTCACAACATTTATAACTCACAAATCCTCATCGAAATGCAGTCACTTTCTAGAAGTCCATCAGAAAGCAACTTCGTGCCTAGGGTGTGAAAGATCTGGGTCCAAGGAAGCCCAGAGGAATTCTCAGACACGTATTGGCAAAAATACGAAAAGGCTAAAGATTAAATTAATTAGAAGACTAGACAAAGGAACCAGAGGAGAATCCAACAAGATGATCACAGATAAAGTAAATCGTAAACAGAACCAGTCTGGGCAGTGTTCTTTGGAGACCACCTCTAGAATACAGTCACAGACCTGCCGAAAAGCCTTCTGGAAGAGGCCAGGTCTCTGTCACTTAGGACAACTGGGTCACCGGGACTTGCCCAGCAGTGCTTATCTACCTGCGCATACCCACATCCCTCGGGTAGTCAGAAGAAAAGAGACTCCCAGCGAGAGAGGAGCCAGACCAGTACACACCAATCAGAACCGCCTCCGGATTCAGGGCGCCTCCACCGGTTGCGAAGTAAAATTTTTATTCTAAGTATCTCTGTAAATAAGCCAACAGACAAATGCTGGTCTTGAGAGCACAAGACTTTTACTAAAGGTATTCAGAAGCATGAATTTAGAAAGGAGTGTTCATCTTGTGCGTTGCTGCGGAGGTAAAATGATGCGACCGCTGTGGAAACCACCTGGCAGTGCCTCATCAAAATGAAACACAGAATCACCGCATGATCCAGTACTGCCACTCTGGGGATTCTTTTACATCTTTCAAAAAAGTGAGGACAGGGCTCCAGCAGATATTTGTACACTCATGTTCATAGCAACGTCACTCACAATAGCTGAAAGGCAGAAGCCATCTAAGTGTCTATCAACAGACGAATGAATAAAAAAACATGGTATCTGCATACAGGGGAATATTATTCAGTCTACAAAAGGAGGAAATTCTGACACCAGCTACAGCATGGCTGAAACTTGAAGATACTCTGCTGAGTGAATTAAGCCAATCACAAAAAGACAAATATCGTAGGCTTCTACTTGTGGGAGATACCTAGAGTAGTCAAATTCATAGAGACCGGAAGTAGAAAGCTGGCTGCCAGGTGCAGGGGGGGAGGGAGGTCATGGGGAATTATTGTTTAAGGGGGACAGAGTTTCAGTTTAGGACAATGAAAAGGTTCTGGAGGTGGATGATGTGAATATACTTAATGTCATTGAGTTGTACACTTAAAAATGGGTAAAATGGTAAAAACAAAATTGCAAGGTTCCAAGAGTATAAGGTTAAAAGGTGATTGTTCATTAGGCAGATGTGTGTCAAAAGACTTATCAACATTGCTCAGCTGGAACAAAAGTCTCACTGTTAGTATTAAAGAACCCATTTTACAATATGTGGGAAGTATGTGCATGCAAAACTTGGTGTATATTGTCAGCATATAATGGTTTTGTGTGGCTCACCTTCAAGATTCTTTCTCTTCTCTTCGTGTATGGGAGAGCTATAAATTCATCATTGAAAAATTACAGATCTCAGTATAATTCTGATAGCTGGGGGATAGTGTATTGTCAGGTGTACTGGAGAAAAAAGAACTGGACTTTAAATAATTAAGCCAAATTGATTGCATTAATTAACTTATATCCTTAATCACTAATTTCATTTTTTATATTTCCCCTGACTTTTGGGGGAGGAATAGTCTGTCTCAAAAGCAGACTTTAGTGACCTAACGATTTGAAAAGCAACCAGAGATAACGAGGCAAATATATTTAAATGGAAACATGCCAGCAATTATTAGTTAATTGAAAGTTTTTATGATTTTGGCCTGAGGTCAGTGCTTTTCCTGCTAGGCTGTAATGTGGGCAGGGGAGAGTAACAACTTTGTTTCCTTTTTTTTTTTTTTTAATGAAAGTACTGATGAGTAATTTTGAAGCTTTTATTAAATTAAAAATTAAAAGATAGTAAAAATAGTCTAACAATTTTAAAAATCTGTTACAGCTCAGTTGAGAGGTTTTCTTTTTAAATTTTTTAAATTGAGATGTAATTGACATGTAATATTGTATTAGTTTCAGGTGTACAACATAGTGCTCAACATATGGGTAGGTAGTGAGATGATCACCGCAATAAGGTTAATTAACGTACGTCACTACACGCAGTTACAAATTTGTTTTCTTGTGGTTACCACTTCTGAGATCTACCTCCTTAGCAACTTTCAAATATATAATACAGCCTTGTTAACTATAGTCACCATGCTATTTCATCCCCAGAAATTATTTGTTTTGTAATTGGAAGTTTATAACTTTTGACCTCCTTCACCCATTTCGCACCCCACCCCCTGCCTCTGGCAACCATGAGGGGAATATTATCCAGTCTATGTACCTATGAGTTCGGCTTTTTTTTTTTTTTTTTTAGATTCCACGTTATCAGTGAGATCATACAGTATTTGTCTTTCTCTGCCTGACTTATTTCATTTATGTTCATCTGTGTTGTTGCAGATGGCAGGATTTCCTTCCTTTTTATGGCTGAATAAGATTATAGTGTGTGTGTGTGTGTGTGTGTGTGTGTGTGTGTGTGTATATACACACACACCACATCTTCTTGGTCCATTCATCCATTGGTGGACACTTAGATTGTTTCCATGTCTTGGCTATTGTTGATAATGCTGCAATGAACATGAGGGTGCAGATAATCTCTTTAAGATAGTGGTTTAATTTCCTTTGGCTATATACCCAGAAGTGGAATTTCTGAATCATATGCTACTTCTATTCTATGGTACTTCCTCAACATTTTTGAGGACCCTCCATACTGTTTTCCACAGTGGCTGCACCAGTTTGCGTTCCAACCGACAGTGCCTGAGGGTTCCCTTTTTTCCACATTTTCACCAACACTTGTTACTTCTTGTCTTTTTTTTAATAATTGCTATTCTAACAGGTGTGAGGTAATATCTCACTGTGGTTTTGATTTGCATTTCACTGATGATTAGGGATGTTGAGCATATTTTCATATATCTGTTGGCCATCTGTATGTCTTCTTTTGAGAAATGTTTATTCATGTCCTTTGCCTATTTTCAAATCAAATTGTCTGTTTTCTATCGACTTATATGAGCTCTTTATATATTTTGGAAATTAACCCCTTATCACATATACAGTTTGCAAATATTTACTCCCGTTCCATAGGTTGCCCTTTCATTTTGCTGATGGTTTCCATTGCTTTAAAGAAGCTGTTTAGATTGATAATAATCCACTTGTTTGTTTTTGCTTTCAGTGTCAAATCCAAAAAATTGTTGCCAAGACTGAGAACAAGGGGCTTTCCCCCTATGTTTTCTTTATGGAGTTTTATGGTTTCAGGTCTCATGTTCAAGTCTTTAATCCATTTTGAGTTGATTTTTGTGTGTGGTGTAGGTAATGGTCCAGTTTCTCTATTTTGCATGTAGCTGTCCAGTTTTTCCAACACTACTGACAAGACCATCCTTTCCCCATTGTAAATTATTGGTTCCTTTGTCATAAATTAATTGACCATATATGTGTAATTTTATTTCTGGGTTCACTACGAGGGATTTTTAAAGATAAGTCCATGTGAGATTGGGAATACATTTCTACTGGCAAACTTCATTGGTGGTAGCTATATAATCCCCACAGGATGTATAATTGAGTGGGGGCAGTTCCAGGCACAGTATATTATCATGATGCAGAAAATGTAGATGCTTAATATCAAAACAATACAACCTTTCTCTGTTTGAACCTTATACAAAATATCTGAGAGTATTAAAAAATTGTGTGCAAAAATATTAATAAAAATTGAGCTAATGTAATAATGAAGGTGGAATTTTAACTGAAATGTGCTTTAATTTACCTACACAAATATTTTTAAAAGATTTTATCTATTTATTCATGTATTTATTTGAGAGCAAGAGTGAGCAGGGGGAGGGGCAGAGGGAGGGAGAGGGAGAGAATCTCAAGCAAACTCCTGGCTGAGCATGGGACCCAATGTGGAGCTCCATCTCTTGACTCCGAGACCATGACCCGAGCCAAAATCAAGGGTCAGATGCTTAACTAACTGAGCCACCCAAGTGCCCCTACATGTGTGTTTTTTATAATCAGTATTTATGAACTCAGACCACCTTGTGAGTAAGAACGTAACCTTGTATTCTGTAATCTTGAATGTATTTTACTAAAAAAAATCTTGATATGCATTTTAACCACATTTTCAATTAATCAAATTAAAGGTTTAGCAGAAAGCCCTCAGTATTACAGATTTCTCTGGCACTGGTTTGGTCTAAAGTTAAAATACCTGCCAAAAAGCAAAACTCATGAGCAGGACTTGCTTTGCTTAATAGGTTATACCTCTACATTTTAAGTTTCTGAAGAAATGAAGTCCTTTATTTTATATCTTTAGTATACTAACAACTGATCATTAAAATAAAATAAAATGCTCCTCATTAAGAAAAAGGAACAAGGAGTGAATTAGCACAAGCTCAAAAATAAGATGGAAGAATGTTCCCTTAAAAATTCAAATGCTATAATGACTCCCTAGGGCAAGGGTTGGGAGAAAGTCCTTACGCAACAAGAGAAATAAAATAGAACAAGGAAGATAATACCGTAAGATTTTAAAAATAAAAAATAGAGAACTGACATCTCACAAAAGATGATATCCAAATGGCCAACCAGTATATGAAAGGTATTTTGTTGCCTTCATCATAGGGAAAATGCAAATTGAAGCCACGTTGCAATACCACTGAGCACCCACCAGAATGGTTAAAAAGGAAAATACAGAAAATATCAAGTTTTGGTGATAATGTGGAGCAAATGGAACCCTTTTACACTAATGATGGATGTGTAAATTGGCACAACCACTTTGGAAACCTGTTTGGCATTATATACTAAAGTTAAACATGTGCGTATTTATGACCCAAAAATGCCACTCCTAGGAACCAATAGCAATGCATATGTGTGTTACATATGTTCCCCAAAAGACATTGAAAAGAATGTTTATAACAGCAGTATTTCAAATAGACCGCAAATAAAATCTGCACAAAAGTTCATCAACGGTCAGATGGATGAAGTGTAAAATATTTGCACACTGTAATGCTATACAGCAGTAGGAATGAGGGATCTACTAACTAACCCACAATAGTGTACATGGATCTCACAAAAACACTGTTGGGTGGCAGAAACCAGACACAAATGAGTACATACTTGTGATTTGATTTATTTAAATTATAAAAATTGGTAAAACTAGTCTATACTGTTAGAAACTAAAAAACGACTGGGTTGGGAGGTGGGGTAGTAACTGAAAGGGAATGCAAGGGGATTTCTGGTTGCTAGTCACGGTTAGTGTCTCCCTCTAGGTGCTAGTTATACAGGTGTGATCAGGGTTTTAAAATCCATCAAGTTGCACAGTTATGATACGTGCACTTTCCCGTATGTATGCTATATTTCAAAAAATGTTTAAAAATATGGAGGGAATGAGGGGCGCCTGGCTGGTTCAGTCCGTAGAGCGTGTGACTCTTGATCTCGGGGTTGTGAGTTCAAGCCCCACATTGGATGTAGAGATTAGTCTAAAAAAATTTAAAATCCTTAAAAAAAAGATATAAATAAATAAGGAGGGAATGAAAATGGCACTATTAACCAGAAAATATAAAAATGGATTCCAAAACAGGGCTTCTACTTGTCATGCTAGGGGCTGCATGCCCTTAAGATTCCCCTGAGGAATGGTCCTCTTGAGGGAGGTTGGGTTTTGCTTTTCTTCTCTGATGGCTGGTGCTACTCTGATAATACCAACCAGCAGATCATAGACTCTGCACTATTTGGAACCAGTTCCCAGATTTTGAACTAAGAGCTGAGAAGGAAGGAAGAAAAAAAAAAGCATGGCCACCACACTTTCCCATAACGTTTCTACTTATGTATTCTTTTTGTAAATCACATTAGTCCCCCTAAAACCTAAAATGCAGCTACTAGAGCACCATAGATGCTCTTACATGGGGAGTGGGGATAGTATCTGCTGTTCTGGGCAGCACTTTAATTCAAATACAGGATTTTGGTGTGATAATATTTAACACAAAATATCAATTTGAAAGGGATATATTTTTTACATATATATATATGGTACATATGTATGTGTGTGTGTAAGTATGCACAAAAGGGTTGGAAACTTACTGATATATATGATATTTCAAAAACAAAGGGAGGGAACTAGAGCAGGTGAATTGAAAGCATCAACATGAGCTAATGCTTTATGGCAAGGTTTCTCAACCTCAACACTATTGACACTTGGAGCCAGATAATTCTTGTGGTGGTAGCTGTCCTGCATATTATAGGATATTTAGCAGTATCCCTGGCCATCTAGTGTGTAGATACTAGATGCCAGTAGCAAGTCTCCTCTCCCCAGTCACAAGTAAAAATGTCCCAAACTTTGCCAAATGTCTTGTGGGGGACAAATTTGCCTGGTTGAGAACCATGCTTTATGGTACATTGTGCCTTTGGTTCTGTCATTCCTGCAGCCAAAGTCACAGTCATGTCCGGAGTGCAATATAGACTCCATATTCCAACCCGCCTCACTATTTGCCATGAAAATGAGCCAGAGGTCCTTGGCGGATATTGGAACCAGTCTTAGAGAAAAAGCAAGATAGGCTGAAAATATTCCAATACTGTCAGAAAGTAAGAATACTTTGAGAAAGTTCTAGATTAGTGTTAAAATAAAAGAGGATTCCCACTGTTAAGGTAGAAAAAACTAAAGAAGTTTATAATAATAATAGTAATAATAGTAGTAGTAGAGTCCGCTGGGATAAATTATGTCTATCAAAAGCATTATGATATAAAAGTAGGTCATATAAAAGGTATATACAAGGAAGTTTGTGGTACACACAACGGTTTATAGTACTGTTACCAACCCTTTCGCCCCCTAATAAAGCTGTTTATTAATCCATTTAAACTAATACAATTTCTGTTCTAGTTTTAGACAACACCTAATATACCATTTAGACAACACCTAATATACCAGCCACAACTGATAAATAGAAATAGGAAGGAAACCATTTTTAGGATTGCTCATACAAATCTTACAATTTCAGAGTTGCTTGCAAATCTTAAGTAGGCCAGTTCTAGGACATATGTTGACCATTTAGAGTAGAAGACGTTTTGTTTTGGTACAATTCTGCCCAGCATCAGTGTTGGAGTAGAAGACCCCTGAATTTCCTAATGGATAACATTAAGGAAGAACCAGTCCTAACAAAAGGTGGCCAGGAGATTGTCTGGAGGACCTAAATGGGAAAGCAAGGCTAATCCTTAACATCACAGAGTTGTTCTACTAACCCCACCACCACAGCAAGTACAGTCAATGATGAGGCTACTCAAGAGTATGTGTATAAAGGATAGCTATTAAGGAAGCTAGCCTAACCTCACAGCTGCAGAAAGAGGTGAATGCCTATTAACTGGGAAATTAATAGAATTCAGCCAATTCATTTCCAAGTTGGCGGAAGGAGACCTGAACACAAGAGTGAGCATGCACTCCAAACCAACCATCCGTCACCTCCAAGATTCCCCCAACTTCTGCCCCTGAGCATACCCTCCATTACCCTGATACTAAGACAAGGAGGAAGAAGACAACAAAACAAACATTGCAAGGACCCTTTGAGGTTCAGGCCAGACTCCCTGGGACAACCTGTCTTGACCGGAGGGCTGTAACGTGCCTTCTGAAATGGTTTTTGATAACTATAGAGTGTACTGCTCCATAGTAAATGGTATTAAGGGTTAGCCATGATTACTCTGTGGAGAACATTCATTTGATTTTCCTTTGGGAAATTCACTCACATTTGTAATCACATATTTTGGTAAAATGACCTAGTCTTCAGAGCTAACGGACAGGCTTAAGCCAATCAGGGATGAGTGCGTGACCCAGTTCAGACCAGTGAGATAGAGAAAATACCAGGATTTGTACAGAATGGACCAGAAGGTGGTGGCAAAGTGTGTGGAGGGGGTGAAGTTCTGAGGCCAGAAACAGCTGCCGCCATGTTGCTGTCATGAAGGGAATGGGCCTGATGATGAAGGAACAGCTAAGAGGTGTGAAAAATTGACTACCTGAAGCCAGGACTAACTCTGGACTATTCAGTTCTGGAAATCAGTAATCCCCACGTTCTTTTTAAAATTGAAGCTAGCGTATGAAGAGTTTTCAGTGACTTGCAACATAAAGTATCTTAACAAATATGGTATATTCCAAAAATTTTTAGAATACACGCAAAACATGAAACTCAACAGTACAGTTACCTCTGTGGAGGGGCACTGGGAGTCTAGGTTAGGAGAAGGCTTACTTTCCATTGTGTATGAACTGCTTTTATGTTCTCTTTGCTTCTTACTGTGTGTGTCTTTCAATGGAAAAAAAGTAGCTAAAATTTTTAGTAAACATGTCCTAAATCTTTGGTTGTCAAACTTAGGACTAGTTGCATCCAGATCATTCTAGGAGCTAGTTCAAACCACCGGTTTTCCCTTGAAGACTCTGATTCAGCAGGTCTGGGATAGGACCCAAGAACCTATATCTTCTACAATTCTCCCACTGATTCCAATAGCCAGCCAAGTGAGGACATCATTCAAATTCGTGGTTCTCAGCCCTGACTGCACATTGGAATAACCTGGGAGAACTTCCAAAAGTACTGATGTGTGAATGCTGCTTGAGAAGAATTATATAAGTCTCTGTGTGGATGGTATCTTATAAAGCTCCCTAGGCTAAACTTTTAAAAATCGAGTAATATTAGCTGTTGGAGAAGACATAGAGCACCTGGAATTCTCATTTATTGCTGGTAGGAATATAAATTAATATAACTGGGGCGCCTGGGTGGCTCAGCTGGTTAAGTGTCCAATTCTGGGTTTTTGGCTCAAGTCATGTTCTCAGGGTGATGAGATCGAGCCCCACCTTGGGCTCCATGTTGGGTGTGGAGCCTGCTTAAGGTTCTCTCTCTCTCCCTCTCCTTCTGCCCTTCCCCACCTGCTTTCTCGCTCTCTCTCTCTCTCTCTAAAAAAAAAAAATTTAGTTAATACAACCATCTTGGAAAATGCTTGACAGTATCTACTAAAGCTAAACATATGCCTTCCTTTCAACCCAGCAATTCCACCCCTAGCCATATGCCCAAGAGAATTTGGTGTCTGTGGCACCAAAAAATAGGTACAAGATTATTCACAGACACTTTATTCATAATCACCCAAAACTGGGAACGGTCCAAATATCCATCAGTGGTAGAGCGAATTTTCAGAATTGAAACATAAGAAAGACTTAATTTTAAATAAAATGTTTAATTACTTAAATTTATGTATTATCTATAGCAGATACACTGGACAGAATCAAAAGCTAAAAAAAATCAAAAGAGAGAGCTGAATGTGGAAAGCAAATTTCTGTCTCATCCCTGCCCTGTAGTCACTCAGTTTCCCTTCCCAGAGCAAGTATTAACAGTTTCTTCCAGAGATATTTCATGCACACAAAAACAGATCTTTTTGCTTCACCCTGAAAAAAAAGCAAACAGTAGAATGAATAAACTGATATATTCTTATGTTGGAATACTACATAGCATATTATATACATATATATATATATATATATAAAATGTTACATGTAATATAAAAGAGCAAACTATACAAGCAACAACATAGACGAATCACATAGACATTCTATTCAGTTAAGAAAAAAAACCCAGATGCATAAGAATGCATATTGTATGATCTTATTTATATGAAGTTTAAGAGCAGACAAAATTTGTTCATGGTGATAGGAGTCAGAAGACTGGTTACCTCTGGGGAGGCTTCTGGTGTCCTAGAAATATTTTGATCTGATAGTATACACAGGTAGATGCCATTGTAAAAATTCATCAAGCTGCATGCTTAAGATTAGTGAACTTCACTGTGAACATATGTCATATTTTAATAAAAAGTAAAAATAAAAATAAGCAGGAAAAAATAAAATGTAATGGGCAGCCAGGGTTGAAAGCCACTATTCTGTAGCCTCCAGCCTGAAAATGGCATTTAACAAATAGGTCACACTCTGTTTTGTTAGTGAGATTTACCTTGTACCTCTTATTTCTCTAAAACCCCTCTTTCAGTTGACCCCACTGAAATTTGCCTTCTCATTGTTAATTCCCACTGGCCTGGGCGTTAGTGGGAAGGAGTGAACTAAATACTATAAATGTTAAACTATTTCTCTAAACCTCTATTTTGACTTATAAGAATTTCTTATACAATGATAGCACTGGAAAGGATAACTGAAACCCAAAATTTATCTGGATATTTTCCTCTCCTGTGATATTTTCTAAACTGCAATATGGATTATGAGTTGGTTTTTAAATATGGTACACTGAAGAGGTTTCTTGGCATTGTAGGCTGAGAGTGCAATTGATGTGAAAATATCTATCCCTGCTTTCAAATTCTGCTCACAGCTATCTGACTAGGAAACCAATCGCATTAATAGCGTTACAGCGCCAGCTCTGGCACATTCTTTTTTTTTTTTTGGCACATTCTTAATAGAGCACCATACCTCAGGAGGAAACCAGGCTGGCTGAGGCTTCTCACTTCTGCCCAATTCCAGCATCTGAAATGAAAACAAGCAGTCACATTTTTTACTTCAAGCTAAAGATGCCCATTCAGTTTCTGGAATGAATAGAAATCCTGTTCAGATTAGGATTATGAAATTCTTAGGACTTCCACTATTTAAGGTTGGAACCTTCTTTTCCAAGTAGGGGGCTTATCACTCACCCTAGAAAATACTCTCTTTCTTATTTCAACAATAATCATGAGAAGCTACTCGATGTAAAGGGCTGCGGTCAGAATACAAAGCAAATGAGGCCAAGCCTTAACCCTGATGGGGTTTATTAGAGGCGCATCACATGTGCTCTGTCACAGACAGAGCAAGAGTTAAAAAAAACCTAGTTCAGACCGAGTGGCCCAAGGGTTCAGATGTGGCTGCGATCACTTCAGATTAAGAGGAAATAACAGGAAGCCCCTCTTGACAGTCTCCACCCCATGTCACCTTTAAAGAAAGAGCAGTTAGAGGGCAAGAATAATTGAAAAACAATTCAAACCCCACCAGAACCTCTTGAAGAATGTCAAAGGGAACACAAGAGCTCACACAAGAGTAAATCCTGTGTCCCCCTCCATTTCTTTCTATTTGCCACACACTGTGGCTCCAGGAGCCGAGTGAACAAAAAGATGGAGCGTGGGAGAGACTGTGACAACCCCATGCTAATTATTCTTGTCCAGTAACAGATGGCTTATATCATCTTCTACAATAAGCCTTTGAAGTTGCTCTTCCTTCCTCTGTGCCCTTCAAAACAATAAGAAACTATACATCTAGCACTTGAATGACACTAGTGATGTGGTTAGCCTAAGTATTTTTAATTCACTTAATTTTTACAACTACCCTCTGAGGTAGATGTCACTCATGTCCATTTTACATGAAGAAACCAAGGCACAGAGGAGTCAAGTAGCTTGCCAGATTCACACAGCTGGTACATGCGAAAGCCAGACCTGAATCTGGACCCTGAGCCCATGCTTCTTAACCTCTAGCTGATACTCAAATTCTAGGGCACTACTTCTTGGGAAAGTGTTCCATGACAACAGGACCTCACATTCACAATCCACACTCTCATTTAGCCTCAAAGTATTTCTTAATCTTAATATGTTGCCTTCAGCTAAAGCAATCCTGAGGGAGAAGGACAAAGCTGGCAGCATTATACTGCCTGATTCAAAATACACTACAGAGCTGTAGTGATCAAAACAATATGATACTGACAGTAAAAACAGACATTTAGACCTATGGGACAAAATGGGGGACACAGAAATAAATACATCCATGTATAGTCAACTGATCTTTGACAAGGTGCCACAAACAAACAATTAGGAAAGGATGATCTTTTCAACAAATGGTATTGGGAAAACTGGATATCCATGTGCAGAAGAATGAAATTGAACGCTTATTCTCATGCTATATACAAAAACCAACTCAAAATGGATTAAAGACTTAAACACAAGACCTAAGATTATAAAACTACTAGGAGAAAACATAAGGGAACAGCTTCTTGACATTGGTCTGGGCAGTGATTTTTTTGGATACAACCCCAAAATGGGTCAACAAAACAAAAATAGACAGAGGGGACTGCATCAAACTAAAAAGTTTCTGCACAGCAGAGGAAACAATCAATAGAGTGAAGACAACATACAGAATGGGAGAAAATATTTGCAAACCATACAATCTCATAAGGGGTTAATATCCAAAATATTATGAGCAACTCAAAGCGGGAAAATAACTTGATTTTTAAAAACGGTTAAAGAGGGTGCCTGGGTGGCTCAGTTGGTTAAGCGACTGCCTTCGGCTCAGATCATGATCCTGGAGTCCTGGGATCGAGTCCCGCATCGGGCGCCCCGCTCAGCGAGGAACCTGCTTCTCCCTCTGGCCCTCCCTCCTCTCATGTGCTCTCTCTCTCTCTCTCTCTCAAAATAAATAATAAATAAATCTTTAAAAAAAAATTAAAAAAATAGAAACGGTTAAAGAATCTGAATAGACATTTCCCAAAGGAAGACATACAAATGGACAAGTATATGAAAGGTGCTCAACATGACTCATCATCAGGGAAATAAATTTAAACTACAATGAGATATTACCTCAGAATTGTTATGTTGGCTGTTACCAGAAAAACAAAAGAGAAGTATTGAGGGTGTGGAGAAAAGGGAACCTTTGTACACTGTTGGTACAGTCATTATGGAAAGAAGTATGGAGGTTCCTCAAAATTTAAAAATAGAACCATATGTCCCAAAGAAATCACAATGCTGAAGCAATATCTGCTCTCCTATATTCATTACAACATTATTCACAATAGCCAAGATACCGGAACAACCTAAGCATCCATTGATGGATGAATGGATAAAGAAGATGTAACACACATGCACGTGTGTGCACGTGAGCACACACACACACCACACACACACGCAGTGGAATATTATTCAGCCTTCAAAAGGAAGGAAATCTTACCATTTGCAACAACGTGAATGAGCCTTATGCTAAGGTAAATAAGTTAGACACGGAAAGAGCTACTACATGATGTCACTTATAGGTGGAACCTACAGAAGTCAAACTCTTAGAAGCAGAGTAGAATGGTGGTTGCCAGGGGCTAAGGGGTGAGGGAAATGAGCAAATAGTCATCAAAGGGTATAAAGTTTCAGATATTCTGGATGAATACATTCTGAAAAGCTAGTGTGCTGTGTGGTAACTGTAGTTAACAATAGTGTATGGTATACCTGAAATTTGCCAAGAGAACAGGTTTTAATTGTTCTTACAAAAAAATAGTAATAGTGAGGTGATGGATATATTAATTAGCTTAATTAGTTAATTAGTTAATATGTTAATTGTTTAAACATTTCAAGATGTACACATTACATCAAAACATCACATCGGGGGCACCTGGGTGGCTCAGTTGGTTAAGCGACTGCCTTCGGCTCAGGTCATGATCCTGGAGTCCCGGGATCGAGTCCCACATCGGGCTCCCTGCTCAGCAGGAAGTCTGCTTCTCCCTCTGGCCCTCCCCCCTCTCATGCTCTCTCTCTCAAATAAATAAATAAAGCCTTTAAAAAAATAACATCGTACACTTTAAGTATATGTAATTTTCATTTGTCAATTATACCTTAATAAAGCTGGAAAAAAATGTTACCCATTTTTGTCAGTTCATGCCATCTCTGCGTCTACATTATAAGCTATTGAGGACAGACTGTGACTCCCAGGGCCCATTAGAAATCCCATATCGTCAGGGTGCCTTGACCAGAGTATGGGCTCAGTAACATCTGATTCTCTTTTCCTGTATCTCACCCCCTTGTTAGTGCGTAGCACAAGGCTATATCCATACTTGGTAATCTGAAAATATTCCTAGACGACAATAAAGACACTAACTAAATTTATTTCAGAATTTTAGGCATAAGTTCTACATACCACTTTCATCTCTCAGACTACACTTTGCATATTTTGTGCTATAAAACAAATAATAAATAACATCAGGAAAGCTTATTACATAAGTTTCAGATGAATTATGGCAGACTAATAGCAATCTTGCCCCAAAATAACAACTGAACTAATGCATTAGTATGATTACTCTCAGCCTCCGAGTGAATTTAAATCATTTTTCTTCTTCCCCTCTCTCTTAGAAAGAGCAGTGATTAACCTGTTTGTGAAAGATTGGAACTGGAAAAATAAGACTGACAACCACAGAGCATGACTAATGGTCAGAGAGAGGGGCTAAGCAATACCCACAGAGGTCTGCCCTTGGCTCCCAGTTTATTCTCGTAGCTCTACCCCACTCCTTTTGCCACATGGTCTATGTGCTTTGGGCTCTGTGTTCTGTCATATGTGTAGTGGGAGCTGCTGGATTTCCTGCCCAGACTCTGCAGCTGTAAATCATGGCTGCTCAGGGCTGAGTGTGTTGTGTGCTGACATTGGAACTGCCAATATTTAGAATCCTGCTGACAAGCTTCTGCTGAAGGCGTCTCCTTTGGAAAGTGCCCTTGTGAAAAAAGGTATTGAAATACTGGGAGTCTAAGTCTTAATAGGATGAATTTTGAAGCTCTGTTAAATTAGGAAAACTGAACTTCGTTGATTTTTGAGATACCTTTTAAGATGTGGATTTCCAGCTTCATAGAATTAGGGGTTTTATCTTAGGGGTAACACTTTGAGAAGCTGAGAAAGAAGCATTTAGATACCTTCCCCTAAATATCCCTCCTGTAATCTTGCCTAAGTCAAGGCAATTTGAGCAAGGATGACGCCTTAGGGATTATATATATATATATTGCTTCTTCTAACACCCTCTGCCCTGGAGCCTAAACCCCAGGCCTAGCCTGACTCCTCTGTGTTCTGGACCACCTAAGAAGAACTAGATGCACTAAACACCAACAAGAGATCACATTTATGAAGGCTTACTAAAGCCAGACACTTCCAATGCATTGTATTCACTCATTTAATTTTCACAACAACCCAATGATGTAGGATTTCTCTCTCCCTTCTACTCCATTTATGGTTGAACAAACAGGCACAGAGAGGTCTAGTAATTCACTCACGCTCACGTTGTAGATAGGGGGCAGAGCAGGGATTCAAACATAGCCCTCCCCCCCCGCCCCCGCAAACACTGGGATGTGGCTCTTCTACGGAGGAACACTGGGTAGTGATGGGGGCAATAAGAGGAGGAGGGTGTAGGAGAAATAACATGGCACAGGAAACCAAGGAAGGCCACAGGTTCTCTGCCACTTCTCCCTTCAGGAGATGGAGTCTGTCAGGGCTGGCCCTGTGATTTCTTTGACCAGGAGAACGTGCCACAAGGGACATTGTATAGGATACCGGCCTAAGTTTTAAGAGGTCCAGCAGCTTCTGCCTTTCTCCTGTTGGAAGCCAGATGTAGGGAAGCCCAGAGTATCCCACTGGAGAGAGAGGTCATGTGGAGAAGACTGGAGAACGAGACATCCCCCTGCTTATGTGCTTGGAGGGAGACCATGGAGGAAGAGGAGCAAGGCACCCCAGCTGACAGCACCAAGCCCCCCCGAGGCCTGTGAGAAAGGCCTTCATGGACTTCAAGTCCAGCCCCGCTGCTAGCCAAATGGAGTCATGTGAGAGACCCCAAGTGACACTGACAGAAGAACCACCCAGTCAACCCATGAAAGAGTAAGAAATGATAAATCTTGTTCTAAGACACAAAGTTTTAGGATGGTTTGTCACATAGCAATAGTTAACTGATACAGATGGTTATTGAATTACTTGAACTTCAAGTTCCTTCTTGCCCTGAAAGTTGATGGCTCACGAGGTGGGATAAAGATATTTGGGTAGAGCAGAGTGCTAGCGTAGGAAAAGATTGGAAGGTAAGTTAAGACCAGATGAGGGGGGCCTTCGGGGCCAAGCTGAGGAATTTGACCTTTAGCTGGTAGATTCTGGAGATTTCTGAAGAGGGAAGTGCCATGAGAAGATTGTTTTTTAGGAAGACTAACGTAACAGCAGCATATAGAACAGACATGAGCATACAGAACACATGTGAGAGGGAAGAAGGCAGAAAGACCTGACTGCTGAACCAAAGACTAAAAATGACTGAGCCACAAAATGCAGAATCAAATATTCTGTCTTTAAAGCACAGATGTTTTCTGCCTTAACTGCAGACTACTCACTCTTTATCTTTTCCAACTATGCATGCTCTTATTTCAGAAATCCATGGAAAGATACATGGGTTTTGGAATAAGAAAACTTTGGTTTCAAGTCTGTTCTCTGCCACCTTCTAGCTGTGTGACTCTGAGCAAGTTACTGAACCTTGCTGTATCTTATCTTCCTCGTCTGTAAAGTGGACATAATGAAAATGCCTCACACACTCTGATGGTTGTTTTTCTTCCACAGAACAGCCCATGATGGAAGTTTCAGAATGGTGGGTTGTTCTTCTTTTTTGTTTTTTGTTTTGTTTTGTTTTTCCCTTTCACCTCCGCTCTGCTATCCATCTGTTGTTCTCTAGAGTTAAGCTTGTTCTGGTCATGACCATTCCAAGCAGGAGGGAGGAGAGAAAATATGGAGGAGCACACAGAAGAAGGTTTATGAGGCTGACCCAGAAATGGCACACACTTCAACTCCTATTCCACTGGCAAGGACTTAGGTGTACAGCTCCAAAGAGGCCTGGAAAAATCCCAGCTACAGTTCCATTCGGTGGGAGACAGAAGGGGAGAGAAGACCTGGGTATTAGTTAACATGACAGAACTACTAAACCAGCCTCAACATCTACCCCCAAACTGCACCCATCTCTTGGGTTGCAGACTGAGCATCAGGATTTTAACAGTTTCCTCAAGTGACTCTAATGTACAGCAAAGTTTGAGAACCACTGGCTTAAGCCACCACTACTGCGGTTTGCTATTACTTGCAGCTGAAAGTATTTCTAACTCATAGGTTTTCTGGGGCAGCACTTCTCAACCTTTCGTGTACATTAGAATTAACCTGGCGGGGGAAGGGGGCTTTAAAATTTTTCAGGGCCTGGGGTGCATTCCAGACCAAGAATATCTGAATTTCTGGGAGTGGGCCTCAGCTACCGGTAGTGTTGAAACCTCCCCAGGTGATTCCAATGTGGAGGCAAGATGGAGAATGACACTCAGGAAGAAAATTATTACAGATTTGTCTCTTGTGTACTTCTCTGTCTCATGGGTTAAGCCCACACTTCTCAAAATTTCATGAGCATAGATATCACCTGGGGTCCTTGTTAAAATGCAGACTTTGATTCAGTGGGTCTGGGGTAGGACCCAAGAGTCTGTATTTCTAACAAGTTCCCAGGTGAGGCTGACCTACTAGTTTATGGACCACACTTCAGGCAGCAAAGGGTTAAGCAACCATATCAAGTTCTGGAACTCTATGTTACAATTCAGCAGTTAGTTCTAGGAATAAAGATTTTTGATAGTTAGTGAAGACCAGTATATAGTTTATTATTCTTTCCTTCAAGGGAACTATCATCCCATAAAAATACAATGAATACTTTCATATTTCAAAGTTGCTAGAGGGCTGTTTCAAATTATCCCAGGAGACATTCCAAAAAGGGAATATTTGATAGATATCCTCTCTTTGAGAATAAACGATTTCACCTTTTGTCCAAGGAAGTTAGAAAACTGTGGGAAGAGAAAGTTTGAGTGTTATCATCTTTTATTTTATTTTTTTAAAGATTTTATTTATTTATTTGGCAGAGAGAGACACAGTGAGAGAGGTAGCACAAGCAGGGGGAGTGGGAGAGGGAGAAGCAGGCTTCCCGCCGAGTAGGGAGGCCGATGCGGGGCTCGATCCCAGGACCCTGGGACCATGACCTGAGCTGAAGGCAGACGCTTAATGACACCCAGGCGCCCCATCATCTTTTTTTTTTTAATTTTTTTATTGTTATGTTAATCACCATATATTACATCATTAGTTTTTGATGCAGTGTTCCATGATTCATTGTTTGTTCATAACACCCAGTGCACCATGCAAAACGTGCCCTCCTCAATACCCATCACCAGGCTAACCCATCCCCCCACCCCCCTACCCTCTAGAACCCTCAGTTTTTCAGAGTCCATCATCTCTCATGGTTCGTCTCCCCCTCTGACATACTCCCCTTTTCTTCCTCTCCTGTTATCTTCTTCTTTTCCTTTTTTCTTAAAATATGTTGCGTTATTTGTTTCAGAAGTACAGATCTGTGATTCAACAGTCTTGCACAATTCACAGCGCTCACCGTAGCACATACCCTCCCCAATGTCTATCACCCAGCCATCTCATCCCTCCCACCCCCAACCACTCCAGTAACACTCAGTTTGTTTCCTGAGATTAAGAATTCCTCATATCAGTGAGGTCATGTGATACATGTCTTTCTCTGATTGACTTATTTCACTCAGCATAACACCCTCCAGTTCCATCCACGTCGTTGCAAATGGCAAGATCTCATTCCTTTTGATGGCTGCATAATATTCCATTGTGTATATATACCACATCTTCTTTATCCATTCATCTGTCGATGGGCATCTTGGCTCTTTCCACAGTTTGGCTATTGTGGACATTGCTGCTATAAACATTGGGGTACACGTACCCCTTCGGGTCCCTACATTTGTATCTTTGTGGTAAATACCCAGTAGTGCAATTGCTGGATCGAACGGTAGCTCTAATTTCAACTGTTTGAGGAACCTCCATACTGTTTTCCAGAGGGGTTGCACCAGCTTGCATTCCCACCAACAGTGTAGGAGGGTTCCCCTTTCTCCACATCCCCGCCAACATCTGTCGTTCCCTGACTTGTTAATTTTAGCCATTCTGACGGGTGTGAGGTGGTATCTCATTGAGGTTTTGATTTGGATTTCCCTGATGCCGAGTGATGTTGAGCACTTTTTCATGTGCCTGTTGGCCATTTGGATGTCTTCTTTGGAGAAATGTCTGTTCATGTCTTCTGCCCATTTCTTGATTGGATTATTTGTTCTTTGGGTGTTGAGTTTGATAAGTTCTTTATAGATTTTGGATACTAGCCCTTTATCTGATATGTCGTTTGCAAATATTTTCTCCCATTCTGTCGGTTGTCTTTTGGTTTTGTGGACTGTTTCTTTTGCTGTGCAAAAGCTTTTTATCTTGATGAAATCCCAATAGTTCATTTTTGCCCTGGCTTCCCGTGCCTTTGGCAATGTTTCTAGGAAGAAGTTGCTGCGGCTAAGGTCGAAAAGGTTGCTACCTGTGTTCTCCTTTAGGATTTGGATGGACTCCTGTCTCACGTTTAGGTCTTTCAACCATTTGGAGTCTATTCTTGTGTGTGGTGTAAGGAAATGGTCCAGTTTCATTCTTCTGCATGTGGCTGTCCAATTTTCCCAACACCATTTGTTGAAGAGACTGTCTTTTTGCCATTGGACATTCTTTCCTGCTTTGTCAAAAATAAGTTGACCATAGAGTTGAGGGTCCATTTCTGGGCTCTCGATTCTGTTCCATTGATCTATGCGTCTGTTTTTGTGCCAGTACCATACTGTCTTGATGATGACAGCTTTGTAATAGAGCTGGAAGTCCGGAATTGTGATGCCGCCAGCTTTGCTTTTCTTTTTCAGTATTCCTCTGGCTATTCGGGGTCTCTTCTGGTTCCATACAAATTTTAGGATTATTTGTTCCATTTCTTTGAAAAAAGTGGATGGTATTTTGATGGGGATTGCATTGAATGTGTAGATTGCTCTAGGTAGCATTGACATCTTCACAATGTTGATTCTCCCAATCCATGAGCATGGAACGTTTTTCCATTTCTTTGTGTCTTCCTCAATTTCTTTCATGAGTATTTTATAGTTTTCTGAGTACAGATCCTTTGCCTCTTTGGTTAGATTTATTCCTAGGTATCTAATGGTTTTGGGTGCAATTGTAAATGGGATAGACTCCTTGATTTGTCTCTCTTCTGTCTTGTTGTTGGTGTATAGGAATGCCACTGATTTCTGTGCATTGATTTTATATCCTGCTACTTTACTGAATTCCTGTATGAGTTCTAGCAGTTTTGGGGTGGAGTCTTTTGGGTTTTCCACGTACCCATCATCTTTTATGTTAAAATAAAGTTTTCATTTTAACAAATTTAAAGTAATAGGAAAGCATGGACAATAATTTTAGAGAAATACGTAGGAATGGTCTCTTAAAGAGGACACAAAATAAAGAAAGACCACAAAGGAAATGGGTAAATTTGCCCTGGAATTAAAATTTCTATATATCAAAACCCACTAAAACAGGGAACACAGGACTACCTCCGTCTCTTCCTCCTCCCATTCTTTCTTGCACTTCCTCCATTTAGGCTCCCCCAGAACTACCATTCCCCAATCTACACTCACCAACCTCTGATCGCCTGCCCTTGGAGAAACCCAATGTTCATTGCTCAAACTTCAGCGAACTCAACTTTATTCCCCAGAGATTATGTTCACTTGATTACAGAATGCCTATATTTTGCTCTTTTTAAATTAATGTTTTAAAATAAATATTATGTGTATGTACTTAACAATTATTTTGTACTTAAGCGTTTATAAGTAAAAAAACCAAAACCCATCATCCCACTCCTTCCCTCTCTTGATTCCTGTTCCCCAATGGCAACCATTTTCACCTCTTTAGCTCTTTCTTTTAATATTTAGGTGGAATAATATTCTTAAATTGCTATCTTGATTTATTAATTTTAGCTCTTACCTATTGACTTCCCACCATTATATAGTAGATTAAAACTGGCTCATCTTCTTCCAGCTCCCCACCTCCCCTCCAAACATACACACACACACACACACACTCATGTATGCACACATCCATTTTTTAATTTTATTTTAAAGATTTTATTTATTTGAGAGAGAGAGAATGAGAGACAGAGAGCACGAGAGGGAAGAGGGTCAGAGGGAGAAGCAGACTCCCCGCTGAGCGGGGAGCCCGACGTGGGACTCGATCCCGGGGCTCCGGGATCATGACCTGAGCCGAAGGCAGTCGCCCAACCAACTGAGCCACCCAGGCGCCCGCACACACCCATTTTCAAGTATATCAGATAACTCTTAATTCCATCCCGAGATTTCATCTCTCTCCCTTCACCATCTCACTTCACCATCAGCCTGGGAAGTCCCTCTGTCTCTCTTCCATGATGGCCCTCCTATTTCCTAGGATTCATGTTGTCTTCTTCAGTGGTCAACTCCCTTGCAGATCATCCTCATACTCATTGACAGGTTGTCTAGATGGAGAATTCCATCTGAAAACGATTTCTCTGGGACATTTTCAGGTACTGCTCCATTTCCTTTTAGTGCAGAACACTACTTACTTCTTTTCCTACTTCAACAGCCCTTCCTTCTTAACTGGTTTTCGTTTGTTTGTTTGGTTTCGTTTTTTTTGTTTTGTATTATTCTGTTTTGTTGTTGTTTGAGTTTCTCTTCTTCCTGATGATGTCTACATGTTGATATGCCTCATGGATAAATTCTCCAGACATCTTTTCACCTTATCTGTGCTCACTGTATAGCTGATCTCAGTCAGTTCCAAATGTGTTCAATACTCTCTCTTTGTGGATGACTTGCAGATTTCTATCTCCAACCTAGAGGTCTCCCCTGATGCCATGCTCAGATAAGCAAGTGCCTACTAAACATCCCGAATGTGTGATAGCCATGTCAGACTTTACATATCCAGAGCCAACCTCTTGATTCTTCACGCCTCCCCGCAGTGTGCTCTTCTCACAGTCTTTTCATTTTAAGAAATGGTCAGTCCTGTCCTTTCAGTTGCCCAGGCCAAAAACCAGGTCAAGTCTTTCCTGACCCCTCTTTTTCTCTCACATTCCACATATAATCTGTCCGCAAATCCTGTTTTTTTTTTTTAATGTTTCCTAATGCTAGTCACTTCCCACTATTTCCGCTGATTACCATCCATGTTCAAGTCACCATCATCCCATTCTTAGACATTAGCAAGAGTCTCCTAACTAGTCTCTCTATTTCCACCCTGGTCCCCCCATGGTCTCTTCTGGACACAGCACCCAGAAAAGGAGTCTAACTTAAGTCAGATCATGTCATTCCTCTGCTCAAAATGCTCCAGTGCCTTCCAGTCTTCAAGGTCTGGCAACATCTATTGTCCCTTGTCCTCAGCTCTCTGATTTCATCTCCTATTTCTCTTTCTCTACTGCAGTCATTCACACTGCCCTCTTTAGCATTCCTTTAATACCCCAAGCATGGGACTTCCTGGACACTTTCTGTTCTCTCCTTCCAGAATGCGTTCTCCCCAAATAGCCCTGTGGCTCACTCCCTTGCTCTCTTGTTCTTTTCTCAAGTACCAGTGTATGAATGTGACCTCCCTGACTGCCTGGATTGGTTTCCCGTGACTCCTGTAACAAATTACCACAACTAGATGGCTTAAGTCAACAGACCTTTATTGTCTCATAAATCTGGAGGACATAAATCTGAAATCAGTATCACTAGGCCAAAATCAAGATGTCAGCAGTGCTGTGTATCATCTAGGGGCTTTAGGGGAGAATTGGTTCCTTGCCCTTTACAGCTTCTGGAACTACCAGCATTCCTTGACTTGGAGCCACATCACTGCCCCTCTCTGTCTCTGTGCCTACACTGCCTCTTCCTCTTCCCTATGTAATTGTCTTTCCCTCTTGCTTATATAGACACTTATAATTGGATATAAGGCCCACTGGATAATCCAAGATATTCTCCCTATGTTAAGGTCCTTAATCACATCTTCAAAGACTTTATTTTCAAATAAGTTAAAATTAACCAGTTCCGGGAATTAGGATGTGAATCTGTGGGGCAGGGGAAGCATTTTTTAGTCTACGACACTTTGCCCTCGGGCCCCCAAAGATTCATGTGTCTCCCACATGCAAAATACATTCACCCAATTCCTATATTTACAAATCTCAACCCATTAAAACATCAATTCAAGACCAAAATCTCATCTAAACTTTATCAACTCCCAAGTCTCATATCACATTATCTAAATTATCTAAGCCAGGAATGGGGGATACTCTGGGTATGATCTTTCCTGGTACAAAATTCCTCTCCATGTGACCCATGAAACTAGAAAAGTTATCTGCTTCCAGAATACAATGATGGGACAGTTATAGACATTACTATTACAAGAGAGAGAAAATGGAAGGTAGAAGGGAGTCACAGGTCTTAAGCAATATTAAAATCCAGTAAGGTTTCAAGGCCTGGGAATAATCTTCTGTGGCTCAAGGTGGGCCCGTGGCTCTCCACACACCCCACTCCCAAGCTTACCACACCACCCTGACTAAAATAGCACTCCCAATCTCTTTCTGTCTTACCCTGCTTTCTTTCTTTTTTTTTTTCCTTTGGTAACACAACCACCTGACACACATATTTGTTTGTTGTTTGTCTTCCTCTTCTCCCAACCATTACTCTTAAAACCTAAGTATCATATGACCTCACTGATATGAGGAATTCTTAATCTCAGGAAACAAACTGAGCGTTGCTGGAGTGGTGGGGGGTGGGAGGGATGGGGTGGCTGGGTGACAGGCATTGGGGAGGGTATGTGCTATGGTGAGCGCTGTGAATTGTGCAAGACTGTTGAATCACAGATCTGTACTTCTGAAACAAATAATGCAACATATGTTAAGAAAAAAGAAAAAGAAGAAGATAGCAGGAGGGGAAGAATGAAGGGGAGTAAGTCGGAGGGGGAGACGAACCATGAGAGATGATGGACTCTGAAAAACAAACTGAGGGTTCTAGAGGGGAGGGGGGTGGGGGGATGGGTTAGCCTGGTGATGGGTATTAAAGAGGGCACATTCTGCGTGGAGCACTGGGTGTTATGCACAAACAATGAATCATGGAACACTACATCAAAAACTAATGATGTAATGTATGGTGATTAACATAACAATAAAAAATAAAAAATAAACCTAAGTTCACTGAAGGCAAGGACCGTGTTTTGTTTGTTAGTGTGTTTTCAGTATCGAGGACAGTACCTAGTATAAGGTAGTTGCTCAATAAAGACTTGTTGACTGA